>NW_019944262.1:5950-27162 GCF_002910315.2 Salvelinus sp. IW2-2015 | reverse complement strand
AATAACAAATTTCTAGTTACAATCGACCGGCCAACCCCGGCCAAACCGGACGACGCTGGACAAATTGTGCGCCGCCCTATGGGACTCCCAATCACGGCCAGATGTGATACTGCCGGATTCCAACCAGGGACTGTAGTGACACACTCTTGCCTTAGATCGCTGCATCCATTTATGTGTTTTAACTATTTAACTGCTACAAGAATGCTTAAAAAGGCTGCTAAAAAGTTAAATATCGGTTATCAGTATCGTTTTTTATAGCAAGAAAATATATCAGATAATCGGTATCGGGCCAAACATGTCATAATGTTGCATCACTCATCAAAAGCCTTTTCAAAGTCAGCTATGAAGAGCAGAGCTGGTTTCCCAGGTTAGTCGGCTATGAAGAGCAGAGCTGGTTTCCCAGGTTAGTCGGCTATGAAGAGCAGAGCTGGTGTTCCCAGGCTAGTCAGCTATGAAGAGCAGAGCTGGTTTCCCAGGTTAGTCAGCTATGAAAGAGCAAGAGCTGGTTTCCCAGTTAGTCAGCTATGAAGAGGCAGAGCTGGTTCCCAGGTTAGTCAGCATGAAGAGCAAGCTGGTTTCCAGGTTACAGCTATGAAGAGCAGAGCTGGTTTCCCAGGCTAGTCAGCTATGAAGAGCAGAGCTGTTTCCACAGGTAGCAGCTATGAAAGGCAGAGCTGGTTTCCCAGGTTAGTCAGCTATGAAGAGCAGAGCTGGGTTCCCAGTTAGTCAGCTATGATACCAGGCCAGGTTTCCCAGGTTAGTCAGCTATGAGGGGCAGAGCTGGTTTTCCCAGGTTAGTCAGCTATGAAGAACAGAGCTGGTTTCCAGGTAGTCAGCGTATGAAAGCAGAGCTGGTTTCCCAGGTTAGGCAGCTATGAAGAGCAGAGCTGGTTTCCCAGGTTAGTCAGCTATGAAGGGCAGAGCTGGTTTCCCAGGTTATCAGCTAGGAGAGCAGAGCTGGTTTCCCAGGAGTCAGCTATGAAGAGCAGAGCTGGTTTCCCAGGTTAGTCGGCTATGAGAGCAGACTGGTTTCCCAGGTTAGTCAGCTATGAAGGGCAGAGCTGGTTCCCAGGTTAGTCGGCTTGAAGAGCAGAGCTGGTTTCCCAGGTTAGTCAGCTATGAAGAGCAGAGCTGGTTTCCCAGGTTGGTCAGGCTAGTGAAGAGCAGCTGGTTTCCCAGGTTAGTCGGCTATGAAGAACAGAGCTGGTTCCCAGGTTAGTCAGCTATCGAAGGGCAGAGCTGGTTTCCCAGCGTTAGTCGGCTATGAAGAGCAGAGCTGGTTTCCCAGGTTAGTCAGCTATGAAGAGCAGACTGGTTTCCAGTTTCTTCATAGTTTTCAACTGTTTTCCAAGTACAATCTGTATATCATCTCCAATGTATCACCCATGTAAAACATATATTTCAGTGTACTTACCTGAATAGAATAATATCCCACACCAATATTGTTTATGCTATCCTGAGTGCGAGACATCACAAGTCCTCAACACATAACACTTTAAAAACAAGACAAAATGCCGATCGATTGGATAAATACCAATGCTCCCACCTGCCGATGCCTTAATTCAACAAGCATAATTAAATAAATCACAGACCTTGTTGGTATGTGATAACCTAGCGATTAACATCTACCCAACTGAGTTATATCCTCAGCAAGAGCTGCGATAAACATAAACCAGCCCCCGCAATAACGTCACATACTGAGTTACGTCAAAACAACGTATTAGCGTATAAACACCTCCCACCTGGCCCACCCATCCATAATTCTCGCCAGCCAGCCCATAAGAATCCATTGCGCCCCTAATACTCCCACTCGAACCATAAAATGCTCCACCCTCCAGCCCCTGGCGAAAAGTTCTGGAGCATAACACCCCAATCTAAGGCGAGCCCCATTGGTCATCCAGCCCTGGAGTTTGGCTATACCTCCACTGGATGCTCAACTAACCCCAGCAAACCCCACCGGCAGTTCGGCCAACACTAAACCTACCCCACATGGAAAAACTCATAGCTCATCCCAGCCCTGGAGGTTTGCCGACAACCAAACCCCTCATACCCTCCGACTTGGTCAGCATCAATCCAAACCATGGCACAGTAATATACCTATACCTCCACTGGTATAAATCACATCGTTCCTCCCAGCCCCCTGCAACGACAGATTTGGACCTAACCCACCTACCCCCTCCAACTGGACTATAGCCATCCAACCCCCCGCGAGTTCTGGCCTACTACCTCACTGCTAATGCCATCCAGCCCCCTGACGAGAACCTTTGAAACCAACCCCTACATCCTCCCACACGAACTATGAGACAACCTCCAGCCTGCGAGCCTGAGACACAACCAACCTAACCCACTGGCCCCAACTAATTCAGACCATCCAGGCCCTGGAGTGTGGTAAAGACCATCCACCCTGGCTGAATGCCATCCAAGCACCTGGCGAGTATCGAAGCCCTATTAAACCCCCACACCACGCTGGTCTGCACATCAAGCCCTGCAAAACCGAAATTTTCGCGCCCCCCCCAACACACCTATACCTCCACTACGCTCCCCTGCCACTCCCGGACCCAATGGAACTGCCCAAACCACCCCCAAAATATACCGCCACTGTATGCCATCCAGCCCTGGAGTTTGGTATACCTCCACTGTATGTCATCCAGCCTGGAGATTTGACGCAAACCATCCCCAGACCTACAACCAACCACGCCCAAACAACCAAACCACCCCAACACAACAACCACCCAAAAACCAACCACCTATACCTCCCCACTGGAATATCCGCATCCAGCCCTGAGGAAGCGCTTGGAAACCCACCCCAATTATACCTCCACTGCCCCTATGCCATCCAACGACACCCTGGGTTCTGAGCCTATACCCTCCACCATGAGACTAATGCCAAACCCAGCCACCTGGAGTTTGGAAATACAACATATACCTCCAACTACGAGTATGCCATCCCCGCTGGAGAACAAACAACCCCAAAAAACCAACAAACCAAACCACCCGAACACAATCACCAGTCCCAAAAAAAACACAAAACACACAAACCAAACAAACCACCACCAACACACCAACCCACCACACCCACCCCCCCCCACCCCAAAAAAAATGAGAGATTATGCCGTAATTACCTCCACTGCGCCAACCACATAATATGAGCAACATACCAGCACCCCTCGAGCCCGCGAGAGTATAGAAGAATATACCTCCACTGACTATGCCATACCAGACCTAGAGCAGTCTATGCGAGCCCTATTAAACATCCCCACCATCCGGACCTATGACCCATCCAGCCCTGGGATCTTGCCACCCCACCCAAACCCCATATACCTACCACTGAGATAGACCCATCCAGCCCTCGAGTTTCGGCCAAAAAAAACAAAAACCAGCCTACCCAACCAACCCAAAACCACCCTACATACCCTCACAACTGGTATGCCATCACAGCCCTGAGAGTTTGGACAAAAAAAACACAACCATAATACCCCACCCCACTGGATAGGCCCCATCCAGCCCTGGAGTTAACTGGAACCCCTATACCGCCAACTGCCCTAATCCATCAAAACAGCCCCCTCCGGACGATCCTTGACACCAAAAAAAAAAACACACCTATATACCTCCACTGGAGTACAAACAACCCCCCCAAAAAAACAAACATAATCGCAAATATCCCCCCCTGGAAAGATCGATTGGCATAACCCCACTGGCGAGCAATAATACCAATAACCCCACGACCCTAAAACAGCTTGGCCATCTACCTACCACAATGGTAGCCATCCAGCCCTGGAGTTAGGCCCACATAACACCACAAAAAAACCACAAAAACCACCCAAAAAAAAACAACAAACAAAACAAAAAAAACCCACAAAAACACCAAACATATATAACCGACGCAGAGAAGCAAACCCAAAAACCCATAAAAAACATATGATCAAAGCCCACACACCTACTAATCCACACCATTATCAAAAATATAACCACACATTGAGTGACAATCCATCGGGTGACTCCTCCGTCCCTACCTTTGTAGACACCACCGTTTTAAGTACCCCGATATATGGTAACCGATGATTTCAGATTTTTTTACAACATTACCATATCCTAATACCCTTTGACCCACTCCAATATTCCGCCCACACATTCCACCTCCACTTCTCTTTATTCTTATAATACTATTACACTCGATACTTTCCTGGAATAAACAGTCCAAAACTCACCCACTTCTATCATTTGATTTTCCTCTAACTTATTCTGTGCCTCATGGACACACAAGTTATTTATGTCTACAATACTACTAATGTCTGCTACTCCCCATAATGATATTTCCTTGTTATATTGACCCTTCCTTAATTCAAATCTAAAAATTGCCCTTGTGTATAGAGCCACCGAAGAAGCCCCCAGATGCTGAAATTGCATGGCCTCGAAAGGCACATTTAAAAGTGTCCCGTACAAATAAAGGAACAATACCTGCTGCCCTTCTTATGTTGCTCTGAACCTGGTTTATAAATTCCCGTCCACCCCTACTCTAAAAACAAGTTATACACTCCAATACAAGCTCCTGATCTTAAAATTTCCAATATCCTCGCCCACGTGGAAATTCCCCTGTAAGGAGTACAATTATAACTAGCCAAACCATTATCTGCATAGAATACCCCGACACAGCACTCTGCCACATAATCAAAAAAAACCCAACATTTAAAAATCGGTGCCCCAACGAGCAAATTACATAAAACGCCGAAGAAAGTAGTACACAGCCCGAGAAACTCTCAACAACTCTCACCTAGGTCACAATATTTAAACCTCCTACATGTAAAATATCCCTCACTAGGTACAGGAATCCCCTTAAAAACACTCCTCATGATAATATCTCCAGCAACCCGAGAGGTCAGGATATATAAACCTCCCAAATCAATATCACTACCACTAAGGAATCCCAGCAGATATTAACCTCCAGAATTATATCTCACTAGCTTCAGGATATTAAACCTCCTCCATGTATATCTCACTACCTCCCCAAGAGCCTACCTTACTCCTCCCACCACCGCGATATAACCCCTACACCTAACTCAGGACGAATATAACCACCTACCTCCCATGTATAAAATCCTCACTAGGTCCCAGCCGCGGTATTAAACCCCCTCCAATGCTCCATCTCCCATAGAGTCAGGATCATTTAAACCTCCATCCCCTAATCTCACCCCTGACCGGTCAGCGTAATTACACCTCCTCCATGTATATCACTTCTCCATCAGGCTACAAACCGATTAAACCTCCACACAATGAAAATACCTCATCGCACCCACCTAGGCTCCCAGCCCAATATTACACACATCCCTCCATGTATACATCTCCAAACTAGCGTCCACAATAATCTAAAACCTAACATAATCTAAAATATCTTCAACACTAGAGATAATACGGTATGAAAAAACCTCCTCCATGTTATCTCACTCAACCCGAGTCCCCAGCGACAAGATATCTAAACCATCCCCCAACTGTATATATCTCACCCAATACCCGTCGGATATTAAACCACACACTCCCACACCAACCCAAATAGATCACAACATATACTCACACACCAAAATCAAGGTCAGAGGTTTTAACACCTCCAATCCACACATCGTATATCTCACTAGGTTAGAGAACACTATTAACCATCCATGTATCAATACTACACATACAACCGGTACAGGATGTTAAACCCTCCCTCCAATAACCCGATCATATCTACAAACTAACCGCCCGAATAATTAAAAAAACAACATCCATGCACATCCTCACTAGAATCAGGATGTCTAAACTCACATAGTTATCCAACACCAAACCAATATACTCACTAGCATCACGCGATATATAAAACCCTCCAATATAGCCCCTAAGTCTTCTTAAACCCTATATCCCAACATTCACTGATTTCCTTACACTACCTCTAGCGCGCCTATGTGGAAAACGATTAAACCCCCAGATCTAACACCTCAGTCAAACACGAACCCAGCCAAAAACCGCCAGCGGACCCGCCAAAAATTCAAAACAACAGAAATCCCATAAAAACTAACAACTTCCCCCTCAAAAAAAAAACACCCACCATACAAGCCACATTCCCCACCAAACCCCACATTATATATAAAGAAAACTCTTACAGCTGTGTAAATCCAAGCACACAGAGAACTGTAACCCGATTCAAAAGCCTTAAAAATACGAGCCGAAAAAAGCCACCACCAAAAACCTAATCCCCATAGTCACAAACCTAGTCAAGACACAAGCAATCACAGGAAAAACACAGCCATTCTTTTCCAGGCCACACGAAGAGAGAGTCCACAAAAAACAGAAAGCTACCAACCAAAATTAAAAAATACCACTACCCTTTGGAATGACATCTTCCAATTACACGCATGAACACTCAATAGGACCCCTTCACCACAAAAAATCCCTTACCACCCCCCAAATACATAGTCAGAAAAATGAATCTTTGCCCTTAATCAGTAACAAAGTTCATCTACCTATAATCTAAAAAACATCTAGAAGTTAACTACATTACGCAGTTAATTGTTCCAGTAATCTCCAAACCAAATTCAATATTAATTTGCAAACGAGAGCCCCACATCAATAATTACCACGAAAACCAAAATACCTCATAAATAAACAATATAGCTAAAGATCACGACAACCTCGTTAAATGCATTAAGATCACCATTTCTAGAAATCCCACTCTCCTTTAAATGACACCACCGCAGATTTTCAAAAAACTTTACGGACAAGAGCACAAATCACACTGCAATAATCTTGAGCCTACAGCGCCTCAGACGACCAAACACAACGCAAACAGATAATCCGCCCCACAACATGTTGTGGAGTCAAAACAGATGTACAAGAATAAAGCCAATATAAATCTGGAGTTTGGTATACCTCCACTGGTATGCCATCCAGCCCTGGAGTTTGGTATACCTCCACTGGTATGCCATCCAGCCCTGGAGTTTGGTATACCGCCATGGAGGAGACTGAAACATAAAACTATGATCAAAGCACTTTACTTCCCCTTTCAAAATATAACTTGGTGAATCATGGGTGATTCCGTCATTTGTAACAAGTTTTAGTACATTATTTTCGGTTGTATTTCAGATTTTTTTTTTTATATATAATTTGGTGCATTTCCGCCCACATTCCATCCACTTCTCTTTATTCTTATAATATATTACACTGGATCTTTCTGGAATAAGTCCCTCCATTTCTTTTTGTTTTTCCTCTAACTTATTCTGTGCCTCTATGGTACAGTTTTTATTGTTATCTATMTGTTCTGTTAGACATTGTATTTCCTTTGTTAATATTGACTCTTTTGATCTAAATTGCTTTTGTTTTAGAGCCGAGTGCTGAAATGCATGGCCTCTAAAGGCACATTTAAAAGTGTCCCGTACAATAAAGGATCTGCTGTTCTTATGTTGTCTGAAAAATGGTTATAAATTCCTGTCCTACTTAAAAACAAGTTATCATCCAATAAGCTTTGATTAAATTTCCAATATCCTCGCCCACGTGGAAATTCTGTAAGAGTAATTTATATGCCAATTATCTGATGGTCCGACCGCATTCTGTCCAATATCAACACTAACTTTTTGGTGCCAACGAGAATTACATAAGAAAGTAGTCAAGACGACTGTACATCTCACTAGGTCAGGATATTAAACCTCCTCATGTATATCTCACTAGGTCAGGATATTAAACATTTACATTTACATTTAAGTCATTTAGCAGACGCTCTTATCCAGAGCGACTTAAACCTCCTCATGTATATCTCACTAGGTCAGGATATTAAACCTCCATGTATATCTCACTAGGTCAGGATATTAAACCTCCATGTATATCTCACTAGGTCAGGATATTAAACCTCCTCCATGTATATCTCACTAGGTCAGGCCCATTAAATCTCACCCAGTCAGGATATTAAACCTCCATGTATTCTCACTAGGTCAGATATTAAACCTCCTCATGTATATCTCACTAGGTCAGGATATTAAACCCCATCCGTATATCTCACAGGTCAGGATATAACCTCCCCATGTATATCTCACTAGGTAGGATATTAAACCTCCCCATGTATATCTCACTAGGTCAGGATATTAACCTCCTCCATGTATATCTCACCAGGTCAGGATATTAAACCTCCATGATATCTCACCAGGTCAGGTATAAACCTCCCCATGTATATCTCACTAGGTCAGGATATTAACCCTCCACATGTAATCTCAGCTAGGTCAGGATATTAAACCCCTCCATGTATATTCAACTATGTATATCTCACTAGGTCAGGATGTTAAACCTCCTCCATGTATATCTCACTAGGTCAGGATATTAAACCTCCATGTACATCTCACTAGGTCAGGATGTTAAACCTCCATGTATATCTCACTAGGTCAGGATATTAAACCTCCATATATCCACTAGTTCTAATATATCCATGACATTCRTGATTTCCTTAACTACTCTAGGGTATGTGGGACGTTAGCATCTCACCTCGTCAACAGACAGTGAAACTGCAGGGCGCCAAATTCAAAACAACAGAAATCCCATAACTAAAATTCCTCAAACATACAAGTATTTTACACCATTTTAAAGATACACTTGTTGTAAATCCAGCCACAGTGTCCGATTTCAAAAAGGCTTTACGACGAAAGCACACCAAACTATTATGTTAGGTCAGAGCCAAGTCACAGAAAAACACAGCCATTTTTTCCAGCCAGAGAGGAGTCACAAAAAGCAGAAAGAGATAAAAATTAATCACTAACCTTTGATGATCTTCATCAGATGACACTCATAGGACTTCATGTTACACAATACATGTATGTTTTGTTCAGTAAAGTTCATATTTATATCTAAAAATCTGAGTTTACATTGGCGCGTTATGTTCAGTAATTCCAAAACATCATTTAATTTTGCAGAGAGCCACATCAATTTACAGAAATACTCATAATAAACATTGCTAAAAGATACGACTGTTATGCATGATATTTTAGATCCACTTCTCCTTAATGCAACCGCAGATTTCAAAAAAACTTTACGGAAAAAGCACATCATGCAATAATCTGAGTACAGCGCTCAGAGACCAACACAACGCAAACAGATATCCGCCATGTTGTGGAGTCAACAGATGTCAGAATAGCATTATAAATATTCACTTACCTTTGATGATCTTCATCAGAATGCACTCCCAGGAATCCCAGTTCCACAATAAATGTTTGTTTTGTTCGATGAAATCCATCATTTATGTCCAAATACCTCCTTGCTGTTCGCGCGTTTAGCCCAGTAATCAAAATTCATGACGCGCGATCACTAGGTGCAGACGAAAAGTCAAAAAGTTCCATTATAGTCCGTAGAAACATGTCAAACGATGTATAGAATCAATCTTTAGGATGTTTTTAACATAAATCTTCAATGATGTTCCAACTGGAGAATTCCTTTGTCTTCAGAAATGCAATGGAACGCAGCTAACTCTCACATGAACGCACATGGTCAGCTCGTGGCTCTCTGGCAGACCTCTGACTCATTCCCCTCTCATTCGCCCCCACTTCACAGTAGAAGCCTCAAACAAGGTTCTAAAGACTGTTGACATCTAGTGGAAGCCTTAGGAAGTGCAATATGACCCCATTTCCACTGTATCTTGGATAAGCAATGAGTTGAAAAACTACAAACCTCAGATTTCCCACTTCCTGGTTGGATTTTTTCTCAGGTTTTTGCCTGCCATATAGTTCTGAGTGTTTTCTATTCTTTCTAAACTTCAGAGTGTTTTCTATCAAAATCTACTAATAATATGCATATCCCAGCACCTGGGCCTGAGTAGCAGGCAGTTCACTCTGGGCACGCTTTTCATCCGGACGTGAAAATACTGCCCCCTACCCTAGAGAAGTTAAGTGCCTGAGGGTGATAGTTTGTAGTGTGATTTCCTTTACGCTCAATTGAGGTATTTAAAACAGCATTATAATCTCCCACCATAATAATAGTCTAGTGTTGCTTGTAGGGTTGATAATTTATTAGATTTTCAAAGAAGCTCGGATCATCATTATTGGACCGTATAGGTTAATAAGCCATAGTTTATGGTCCAATAACATATTTAAAATCCTCCATCTACTTTGAGGATCTGTTTGTACAATTTGCACATTCGGATCAAAATTACTGTTAATTAATATCACCACACCTTGTGAGTTTCTTTGCCCTTATTTCACCCCCCCCCCCCCAGTCTGTTATCAAACCAACTTCATCTAAAATTGTTGAATAAGTTTCCTGTAAACAATAGATATTATATTCCTTCTCTTTAAGCCAGGTATATAGATGCTGTTTTGCCCTTTAGTGCATTATTATAAGCCGCCTCAATATTTCTAGCCATAGGTGATAATATCTCTCTAGGAGCTGATCTGTCATCAGTATTGTGTAATAATTCTATAATGTTAAGGTAAGATTGGAAAGGGAAAAAGCTGATCCGAGAGCAGTGGTTTCATTCAGTATCGACACATGCCTGAATGACGCACTTAACGAACTTCCTCTCTGCGTGGTGTTTTGTGAAGTGTTACATCGTCGGCCGTTGGAGGAAAGATGCTTCGTTAAAAACACTTCTAAGCCTAAATTATATCTCTAACAGGAAACTGGGCCCAGGTGTATTCAGGATACTTTGAACATGAAAAGTAATATTCAACAACTTTGTTGAGATTTTTTGGCAGATTATATTTTAAGTATGCTAATTCTTTATTTTTTTGTTATTTAGGTGGTTTGWCACCTTATTCAGACAGTAATTACATTATATGGGGAGATAGGCAAATGGGGGAACAGTGGGCAGGCTGGAAGCAGTGATTGATCCCGGTTCTCAGGTGGAAAGTTCTCTGCGACACGTGCTGGGAAATGTTACCACCATCTGCACAGGAAAAGTTTATATTAATGGTTGATGGTCGTGAGTAACCAAATCATAGATTGCAGTCCCCTTGTCCATAGAGTGCTTTCAAGGTAAGGCCACAAACATGTAGTATTTTGGGTGAACTCCCTTTAAAACAGGGCTGGAAGAACATCCTGCAGGCGCTCCAGGAGGGTTGGTCTCCCCRTATCTGTTTCCCAAGTGCTGAGTGYTGGAAAATGTTCTCGTTTATAACAATTCATTTCTCAAAATCACCCAGCTTTAAAGAAAAATCGAATGAATATCATTACTCAGGTAATTTATGCCTATTAGTTTAAGATATCTGCCAACAACTTACTTTACAGATAATAAAAAATGTGATGCATTTATGAGTTGTGATAACCCCCTACCATCTCCACAATAATAAAATGTCAAAAATGCCACTTCTGGATCGCCAATGTTTGACCAAATAATTTGCATAGTTAAAAATCAGGCCACCTTACCAAAACTTCCCTGCTAAAGCATGCTATAGGTCCGCCTGCTCCCTTTTCGTTGTCAAAGCCCAAATGACAATCACCAAACAAGAGGACTAATACATGTGCGAATTAAATTAACGTTGCGCTGTCAATAGGCTGCATTCTGCAATAGGAACGAGTGTTACAGCAACCTAATGTTGTTGACAATATTGTACATAAAACCGTGCTGCTCTTTTTACAGTTGTGGGGCGTTTCTTTAAAACGCGCATCAAATCCCCTTGATCCCTTACACAACTAGACCGATCATATGCTTCAATGTGCCGCGGTTCAGTGTTGTGGTATGACTGACCTATGGGCGGATTCGATTATGCTGAACMGTGGGGCACCAAGCATAGGCCCGTTACGTGAAAAGGAGGAAAGCGGAGGAGCCCAATCTCAAATCATCTCAAATAGAACACCGATGTGTGCCGGTTGGTCATGTTGTCAACAAGGTAGCATGGTGCATCGTCCAGACACATACATCATCTGTTTTCTATCAAATAAAACGGTTTGAATTTTCTGGTAAAAGCGTTTTTATCAAAAACAATCCTTTTTGCATGGGAAAACACCGAAAGCTACTAATTACTACACGTGATTAATTACAAAACTTTTGTTTTGAGTAGACTTCGCCGTGGGCTTTGAACGGGGAACTTAGCTCACGACCGGGAAGCAGCCCACTCCCAAATAGAATGAAATCAGCATTCAGCCGAAACAGAACACGCCTACACAGGGGCCCGGGCGGGATTAATCAAACCCCTCCAGAAGATAGCGGTTTCGGCTAGTGACGTTCAATTGCATGCGCAGATGCTCTGATTTGTCTTGCGGTGGCAAAGACAATAGTTGCTTGGCATTGGCACCATGCATATTCACTATGAGCATGTAATACATTCTGTTCTAGTCCAGGAGTTCCCTCTGACAAGACAAACATGGTACATAACCCATGTATGGCATTGTGATGGGCAGCCATGTTAATTAACAGACTGCATCTCATTCTGTCAGTTGTTTTGATAAAGAGGAACTATTTTAATGATGACTTCTGCATTTAAAAACAATGTCTTTGATCCAACCCGTTCTGTCAAAAAAGATACGTTTTGATAACATGTTGGTTGCCTAGAGTTGAAAGAGCTAAAACACAGGTAACGTGCCAGACTGTAAAGCTAACCCAGCTTGGTTGGGTGAACTAGCTAGGTCGTTAGGAAAATATGGCAAGGTACAGATGACAATCAATGGTTTTCCACAGTCGTGAGTGAAAGATCAGTTGGCTAGTTTGCTCTTGATAGGGGCACTAAAGATCAGTCAGATAGCTCTCGATAGTAACGGTTCACGGGTGCCTCTAAGTGGCAAACGGCTATGGAAATCTTACAAATAAGGTAGCCTGGCTTGTCATGCAGTAAATTGGCTGGTTAACTAAATTAACTAATAAGCATTCCAAGTTTAAAATGCCTTGACAAAATGTAAGACAACARCCCCAATTATGACCGGTTCTGATCAAAAATAATAATTTTATCGTCTTCTAATTGAGGGTATCGTATAAAACTGAATCCGTGAGACAGAACAATCAAAGCCAGCCAAGTTAGTTGGCACTTTGGCTAGACTGCTAGCTAGGTGGCTAACACTAACATTAGTAATCTAACGTTAGCCAGTTAGTTGTCTTGTGAAGTAAGCGTTGATGTGTAGCTAATCAATATACTATTTCTCAACATTTAGCTACAACGTTAAATAGGAGTGTATTTTATTGTCAGGCCGTGCCCCTATTCCAGATTTTAGGTCAGAGAAGTGTAGCCAACATACCTATGTAGCTACCGTTAGCCGACAACAGGCTAGTTGGCAAAGCTAATTAAAATGCTGGCATAATGAACATCACATATCCCGCTGGTCTTCTTACCTGTGAATTTAGCTGATAGGCCGGAACTGTCCGTTTTTGCTTGATGAAATCACCATATTATACTGAAAAGGGGGATTTGAAACGCCGGTGTAGATGGATGGTGACTAGATAGGACCAACACCTAGCTAGCTGGCTGTTATCATATGCCTTTTTGGAAATAGCTAGCTAGCTAGCCTTCTAGTTTCCAGCACGACATAGTTCGAGCCGCACAGCGCCAGCTCTTGGAGATGTTCAAACTGTTCACGATGCACCACTCCTATTGGTTGTCTAAGGGGAAACTTCCTATTTTTATTGGAGGATGTCAGTGTCAATCAAACCGGTCCGCCGCAACAATCCCACTGATATGAAATGTTAATTTTTCCATGAGACAAATGTGTATTTGTATTTCCATATGTGCTCTCATATAGAAAGTGGTGAGAAGTACAACTAAGTAAATACATGTTAAGTATCTGTATTTACTTTTTTTTTTCTTACTGCACTACATTCCYAAAGAAATGTACTGTAATTTATAATGTTATAATAATGTACTGCATGCATTTAGCGCGCTGGACTTCGGGCTAGAAGGTCGAGGGTTCGAGGCCTGCTCCCTGCCTGTTTCATTACAGTTCTTTTTACTCCATACATTTTCCCTGACACCCAAAAGTACTCATTACATTTTGAATGCTTATCAGTACAGGAAAATGGTCTAATTTATGCACTTATTAAGAGAACATCCTTGGTCATTCCTACTACCTCTGATCTGGCGGACTTGCCAAACACAAATGCTTAGTTTGTCTGAGTGTTGGAGTGTGCCCCTGACTATCCATAAATAAAATACAATAAAATAAATCGTGCCATCTTAATATAAGAACTGAAACTATTTATAATATTATTTTGATACTTAAGTATATTTGAGTAATTACATTTACTTTTGATACTTACGTTTATTTACACCAAGTAATTAATATACTTTTACTCAAGTGGTATTTTACTGGGTGACTTTCCCTTTTACTTGAGTCATTTTCTAATAAGAGATCTTTACTTTTACTTAGGTACGACAATTGGGTACTTTTTTCCACCACGGTAAGGTAAGACTAAGTGTATTACCAGCATATATTAGCCTAGTATTTTATATCAACAGTATTATTTCTCCGAAATAAACTAATCAATGATTCATGTATCAATCATTATAATTGGCAGGTTATCCAACTAGAAGTCTGATAGTGGGTTACTGCTGTAGAAGAGGGCATTATTTTACCACCATGGCATTCTATGGTCCTGTCTTGACCAGACAATACTAGTATGTATATGGTAATCTTGGAGTGCTGGGCCGACTGCTCTTTGTTGTATTTCTGCAATGGTCATTTATTCTACACATTTGTTTGATACGTTTGTCTGCATAACTGTGGTGATATTTGGAAACGCATCGGTGCACTTCCCTTTACCTCCTGAGGCATTTARAAACACATTTTCAAATCAATATTTACACGTTTATTTCAGATCTATTTATGTAGGTTGTGTGACAGCCTATTGATGAGGCCGTGGCGACACCGCAAAGTGTGACAAGGTAGGAAAAAACGTTTCGGTCAGTGTTTCCTGTCGGACATTTACTAATGGGGAACCTGTAGAAAGTATATATATATACCCTCAACGTCTCTGCCTCTTCTTAGCCTGAGTTTCAACTCAAAGTAGACATCCCCCGGTCCTAAACTATATGCCCTTGTGGGAATCCCCGCGTCCATATTTGTCGTCGGTTGAAATGATTAGCCAAGTAAGGGACGTTTGCAACGTAAGCCCCTCAGCCCTGGTTTTTAACGGAGTTTGCGAGTGTACAATTAGGTTCACTTCGGGGCCTTAAACGCCACATAATTCAATTCGCGATAATTGTCCGCCAAAACTTAAAAACTCAACGTCAATATGGAGCCAAAATAGAAGTGTAAATAAAAACGAGTGTAAATGAGTTAGAAATTGTGCTACTAATGCACACACGTCTCATGAAAGTAAATATGTTTTTGTTTGGTTAACTTTTGGAAATTGTAGAAATAAAACATTTTCCTTCTTCAGAAGTAGCTAGGCAGGCTAATGTTAGTTAGCTAATTAATTTGTTAGTTATACAGTAGGCGTATATTAATAATTATATAGTTAATTTAAGTAGACATGCAATCATAATTGACTAACGCATAGAAAGCACTGAAAACACAATCATCGCGGGATGAAGGAGTGATGAATTTCCGGCCAAATGCGGTCCATTTAAAAATCATTCCTTCCTCTCTCGCCCCTTGCCCTGCAAGTGTATACTCGTTAGACATCATGATACGTCATCAGAAGTGTCCACTTAATTTGAGGGCTGAGGGGATAGGGTGTGTCTTTTTAAGTGTTTGGAATGTAGACTTAGTCTTGTGTAGGTGAGAGGTCTGTGCTGTGTGCACTGGCGGATTTACCTTCAGGCAGATTAGAAAATGACCTTAGACCTCACATCAGGGGGCCTCATGACCTGCGTATAACAAATAATAATAATATATATAAAAATATAACAATTATTTTTCAGACCAGGAGGCATCTCTAAAATCTGTCTCAGGAAAACATCTGTATCCTACGAGCGATGTGGCCGACAAAATGAATATAACCCCATGGAAAGTTGATTCTCACCAACACAATTGTCTTCTCCGTTTTGCTATATGAGACTCATCTGACGGTAACCCGGGTACCAGGCTGAAAAATGGATGTAAGTGTAAATAAGCTGTACTGGTAATTACAATGTAAACTATGTATTTATTATATATCTCTGATAATATATATATCCTCAAAACATACGGTGCCTATAGAAACTATTCAATCCCCTTGGACTATTTCCATACGTTGTGTTACAGCCTCAAATTTAAAATGGATTTCATGTTTAGAATTTTTTGGTCGCTGGCCTAMACACAATATCCCATCATGTCAATGTGGAATTATGTTTTTTGAAATCTTTTACAAAATGTATTCAAAATGAAAAGCCTGAAATGTCTTGAGTCAGTAAGTATTCAACCCCTTTGTTAGGGAAAGCCTAAATATGTTCAGGAGTATAATTTTTGCTTAAAATTAACAAGTCGCATAATAAGTAGCATGGACTCACTCTGTGTGCAATAATGGGGTTTTCAAATTGTTTTTTAAAGGACTACATCATCTCTGTACTCCACACATACAATTATCTGTAAGGTCCCTCAGTCRARCAGTGAATTTCAAACACAGATTCAACAACAAAGACCAAGGACGTTTTCCAATGCCTCGCAAAGAAGGGCACCTATTGGTAGATGGGTACAAATTAATTCCATTKAAGTTATTATTTAAACTTGGGATGGTATATGAATACAACCAGTCACTACAGAGAGACAGGCGTCCTTCCTAACTCAGTTGCCGGAGAGGAAGTAGACCGCTCAGGGATTTCACCATGGTGACTTTAAAACATTTACAGAGTTTAATGGCTGTGATAGGACAARTCTGAGGATGGATCGACAACACTGTAGTTACTCCATAATAATTACCTAAATGACAGTGAAAAGAAGATAATGAAGCTTGAACAAGAAGATAAATACAAATATTACAAAACATGTCACTTAATGCTACAAAATATGTGGCAAAGCAATTCACTTTTTGTCCGGAGTACAAAGTGTTATGTTTGGGGCAAATCCAGTACAACACATTACTGAGTACCACTCTCTATTTTCAAGCATAGTGGTGGCTGCATCATGTACTGGGGATGCTTGTAATTGTTAAGGACTGGGGAGTTTTTCAGGATAAAAAATAACATCTATGTATGAATCTGTTAATCAATGCGTTTCTATKGGCTGATAGCAGTAAGGACTCATTCATTCATCAAACTTTTTTCGATTAAAAAAAAAAAAATACCTACAGAGGTCCTACAATTCCAAATCAAATAGTTAAATTATCCTTGTTGTTATCCTTAGTTTCCATCTTTAAACAATTCCATATGTAAACGTAATAGTCTCCCGTTGCCATGCATTTAAAATCACGTTGCTGTCACGCCTCTCTTGGAGGTCTGGAGAATTTTTTGCAAAMAACGACGGGCTCCCAGTGACACGATTTGGATATTACATTTCAAGAACCGTCCCCCACACTCGTTGGTGCTACTTAAATAAAGGTTACATATTATTTAAAAAAATTAAACTAGGCAAGTCAGTTAAGAACAAATTMTTATTTACAATGACGGCCTTCCAAAAGGCCTCCTGCGGAGCCTGKGATTAAAAATAAATAAAATGTATAGATATAGGACAAAAAACACATCACAACACGACATAAAGAGAGACCTAAGACAACAACATAGCAAGGCAGCAACACATGACAACACAGCATGGTAGCAACACAACATGTCAACAACATGGTAGCAACACAACATGGTAGCAGAACAAAACATGGTGCAAACATTATTGGGCTCAGACAACAGSAAGAAGGTAGAGACAACAATACATCACACAAAGCAGCCACAACTGTCAGTAAGAGTGTCCATGATTCAGTCTTTGAATGAAGAGWTTGAGATAAAACTGTCCAGTTTGAGTGTTTGTTGCAGCTCGTTCCAGTCGCTAGCTGCAGTGAACTGAAAAGAGGAGCGACCCAGGGATGTGTCTGCTTTGGTGACATTTAACAGAATGTGACTGTCAGAACGGGTGTTGTATGTGGAGGATGAGGGCTGCAGCAAATATCTCACATAGGGGGGAGTGAGGCCTAAAAGGGTTTTATAAATAAGCATCAACCAGTGGGTCTTGCAAACGGGTATACAGAGATGACCAGTTTACAGAGGAGTATAGAGTGCAGTGATGTGTCCTATAAGGAACATTTGTGGCAAATCTGATGTCTGAATGGTAAAGAACATCTAGCCGCTCGAGAGCACCCTTACCTGCCGATCTATAAAGGATGTCTCCGTAATCTAGCATGGGTAGGATGGTCATCTGAATCAGGGTTAGTTTGGCAGCTGGGGTGAAAGAGGAGCGATTACGATAGAGGAAACCCAAGTCTAGATTTAACTTTAGCCTGCAGCTTTGATATGTGCTGAGAGACGGACATTGTACCATCTAGCCATACTCCCAAGTACTTGTATGAGGTGACTACCTCAAGCTCTAAACCTAAGTGTTATGTTCCTCACTGATTTTAGACCGGGAAGGACATATCTTGGAGAGAATTGTTCCAATGTTTGCATCATTTCAGAAAATGGAGGGAAAAAAACTGGAGGAAAAACATTATTGTGTTGTCAGTGTGCTCAATATACAAAATCAATGTCAACATTTTGATGGGGCCATCCTCACCATAGTGTCACGTTCGTTGAAATGCCCGAGGCGCAGCATGTTTATTTAAATGAAACTCGCCAACAAAAACWATAAACAGCAAACGAGACGTAGCGACTGGAGTGCTCACAGGCACTACACAAAAACAAGATCCCACAAACTAAAGGTGGAAAAAAAGGTTGCCTAAGTATGATCCCCAATCAGAGACAACGATAGACAGCTGCCTCTGATTGGCAACCATACCCGGCCAACAAAGAAATAGAACAACTAGAATGCCCACCCAAACCACACCCCGACCAAACCAAATAGAGAAATAAAAAGGCTCTCTAAGGTCAGGGCGTGACACATAGACTGTAAAAATAATTGGCATGCTGTGCACAGGCACGACACTAATCCAGAAGGCTAAACCAAGCCCAGTGCCCTTAGACTGTAGGGGATACAATATATATAATATATAATTATATATTAATAATATATCATATTAATTATATATAATATATCATTTCTTTAGTAAAAAAAGACAGGCGCTGCTGATTCTACTGCCATCATCATCATCATCGTTGAGGCAGAGGACATGAACGTGTAGCCTGACGTGTCATTACTCTTTTTGGCCAGACGTCATCAGATACATGGGCTACATATAGTAACACAGAGGGGCGCTGTTTCGCTCGCTCGGACGCTTTCTCTGGAGAGATCGATTCAGCCACTTCCCGAATTGTAGGAAAGTTTGTGGGTGCACAGTTCACTGTTCGAATGCTGGAATTATTCTCGATGAATGTGTGAAGGTAAGCTACTTTTTGAAGTGATTTGTTTGACAATCAGATGAAAACATCATGTCTGGTTGTGTTCATAGCACATTAAAAAGGTAAAACATTTCTAAAATGTAATTATATCTTTACTATAAAACCCACAGACTGGCTTCTGCCTGGGGCCTCCAAATCACTATGTACGCCTATTGGGTACAGTAAGTCCATCTGTTTTAGCAGGAAACAGATTGCATCCTGCAGTGTGCTGGGCTCAACACACCCCTCCGTCCGGCTCGCCCCCCGACCATTGACTGGGCCAATCTCTCTAATATTCTCTCAGGCAAAGAACCCAGCCAATTCTCTTCTAAGTAGAAACAGTATTTCCTTGCTTACACATTCTTTAGCATAGCCTATAGGGCCCAGTGGCTTACTTACTGAGCCATGGATCAATACTTAGTAGTGGGTGTTTACTCCACCCATCAAGGTACTGCATGTCTGACAATGATACGCCCATAGTAAATACTTTACTCCAAACACAACCAACTGAAAACTAAATACATTATTGCAGTGGCGTAACTTAATAAAATAATACAACTTTTTGAATATTGTCAAACAAATAAACATACAGGAACAAACATACCTCAACTAGATGGTAAACTGCTACGGACAGAATTTACTTTTCATAGCCGGTTAGGAGAATTAGGTTAAGGTTAGGAGAATTGGGTTAAGGTTAGGAGAATTGGGTTAAGGTTAGGAGAATTGGGTTAAGGTTAGGAGAATTGGGTTAAGGTTAGGAGAATTGGGTTAAGGTTAGGAGAATTGGGTTAAGGTTAGGAGAATTAGGTTAAGTTAGCTTTAATTCTGACTGACTCAACTCGAGCACGCAAAGGTAATACATTTTTACATCTTTACTGTACAACCCAGGCTGTATACCATCTAGCCACAATCCAACCACACCCCAAACACTTCATCAAAACCTTAGGGTCACAAAATGGTTTCTCTCACACAACCAGGGGCCAGTCTGAGCCCCCCCACCACCCATCCCATTTATTTTATGGGTTTTATAGTAAAGACGTAATTTTATAATATATTCACTAGATTAGTGTCGTACGTGCAGCAGTGTGTGACGATTATTTTTTACAGTTTATGGTGAGGATGGCCGGGAAATTCCTGAATAATAATTATTTTTATATATATAGTATATATATATATATATATATATTTTTTTTTTAAACCCATCAAAATATGTTGATTTCCTATATAGAGCACACTGACAAAACAGAATTATGTTTTTTTTCTCCAGGTTTTCTTGCATTTTCTGCAATGTTTCAAACATTGGAACAACTCTCTGCAAAACGTGTCCTTCCCTTGACGGTCTGGATAATGTTTTAATTGTTGTATGGTCCGCTGGCTCTGTGGCAACAACGTGTCCTTCCCGGTCTGAAAACAGTGACGAACACGTAGCACCAACGGGCATGTAGGGGGGGGGTTCCTCAAATGTAACATCCAATCAAAATCTTGCCACAGAGCCAGCGGACCATTCAACAATAAAACATTATCCAGACCGTCAAGGGAGGCGTGACAGCGACGTGATTTTGGAAGTATGGCGACGTGAAATTACTACTAAGCTAACATATGGAATTGGTTAAAGATCATCACACCAAAGTTAATTCAGCTATTTGATTTTGAGTTTTAGGAACCCTGTAGGTATATAAAACAAATATGAAAATGTTTTTTGATGACCTACTGAATTTGGCCTTACTGCTATTATCCCATAGAAACACATTGAATAACAGATTCATACATGAGGTGGATCTGCTTTAATACTGCACATAGACTGTAGCGTCCATCAATGTAACTGTCTGCACCATTTCCAATCCCCCATATATATATATTGTGTGTGTGTGTGTGTGTGTGTGTGTGTGTGTGTGTGTGTGTGTGTGA
>NW_019944262.1:0-5218 GCF_002910315.2 Salvelinus sp. IW2-2015 | reverse complement strand
TGTGTGTGTGTGTGTGTGTGTGTGTGTGTGTGTGTGTGTGTGTGAATTCTATATATATATATATATATAATTCAAGGTACACTTAACCAGCATTGCTACCACAGCATTCTGCAGCGATACGCCATCCCATCTGGTTTGGGCTTAGTGGGACTATCATTTGTTTTTCAACAGGACAATGACCCAACACACCTCCAGGCTGTTCTGTCTGTTATTTGTTCTGTCTTTTCTGTTGGATTAAAACTGAAATTGCAACCAACTTTCTATGGCTTRTTTTAAAAATATTTTTTTTTATGGAGATTATTTAATTTTCAAAAAACTGAAAGTGAGCGGTTGTAATCTGAATAAAAGAAGAGGTTGTAGTCTGAATAAAGGGGAAAAGGGCCCTTCTTGAACATGGGGTGAGACATTCTTACCAATCTGCCAGAGAAACAGTTCAGATGTAAGTATGACTGAAGCATTTAGTAAAAGAGGTCTAATGCTTTAATAATACATTAATTCATATTCATTATAGAAACAGGCCTGTTTCATTTTGTATGGCTTGATATTCCAAATCAAATTTGACAAGTTGCTCTGGGTTTTTATTACTTTAGTGACTTATTGCGTGTTTTGGAATATTTTTATCAGCTTCCTTATTTTCACTCAGTGGATTAGATTAGTATTGTGGAGTAACTACAATGTTGTTGATCCATCCTCAGTTTTCTCCTATTTTTAATTAAATGTTTTAATTTAACCTTTAACTAGGCAAGTCAGTTAAGAACAAATTCTTATTTACAATGACGGCCTACCCCGGACGACACTGGGCCAATTGTGCGCCGCCCTATAGGACTCCCAATCACGGCCAATAGTAGAATGTACTGAACTAGAATAGTAGAATGTACTGAACTAGATTGGTGGAATGTACTGAACTAGATTGGTGGAATGTACTGAACTAGAGTGGTAGAATGTACTGAACTAGAGTGGTAGAATGTAACTGAACTAGAGTGGTAGAATGTACTGAACTAGAGTGGTGAATGTACTGAACTAGAGTGGTAGAATGTACTGAACTAGAGTGGTAGAATGTACTGAACTAGATTGGTAGAATGTAACTGAACTAGAGTGGTAGAAATGTACTGAACTAGAGTGGTAAAATGTACTGAACTAGAGTGGTAGAATGTACTGAACTAGATGGTAGAATGTACTGAACTAGAGTGGTAGAAATGTACTGAACTAGAGTGGTAGAATGTACTGAACTAGATTGGTAGAATGTACTGAACTAGATTGGTAGTGTACTGAAACTAGAATGGTAGAATGTACTGAACTGAATGATAGAATGTACTGAACTAGATTGGTGAAATGTACTGAACTAGATTGGTAGAATGTATGAAACTAGATTGGTAGAATGTACTGAAACTAGAGTGTAGAATGTACTGAACTAGAATGGTAGAAATGTACTGAACTAGAATGGTAGAATGTACTGAACTAGAATAGTAGAATGTACTGAACTAGAATGGTAGAAATGTACTGAACTAGAATGGTAGAATGTACTGAACTAGAATGGTAGAATGTACTGAACTAGATTGGTGGAATGTACTGAACTAGATTGGTGGAATGTACTGAACTAGAATGGTAGAAGTACTGAACTAGATGGTAGAATGTACTGAACTAGATTGGTAGAATGTACTGAACTAGAATGGTAGAATGTACTGAACTAGATTGGTGGAATGTACTGAACTAGATTGGTGGAATGTACTGAACTAGATTGGTAGAATGTACTGAACTAGAATGGTAGATGTACTGAACTAGATAGTAGAATGTACTGAACTAGATAGTAGAATGTACTGAAACTAGAATGGTAGAATGTACTGAACTAGAATGGTAGAATGTACTGAACACTTAGAATAGTAGAATGTACTGAACTAGAATGGTAGAATGTACTGAACTAGAATGGTAGAATGTACTGAACTAGATGTAGAATGTACTGACTAGAAGTAGAATGTACTGAAACTAGAATGGTAGAATGTACTGAACTAGATGTAGAATGTACTGAACTAGAATAGTAGAATTACTGAACTAGAATGGTAGAATGTACTGAACTAGGAAATGTAGAATAGTCTGAAAGACTGAGATTGGTAGAATGTACTGAACTAGAATAGTAGAATGTACTGAACTAGATTGGGAGAAGACTGGAAGATAATGGCAGGGTAACTAGGTAATTAAAGTGGATGAACTAGATTGGGAGATGGGAAGATAATGGCAGGTAACTAGGTAATTAGAGTGGACTGAACTAGATTGGAGATGGAAGATAATGGCAGGGTATAGGTAATTAGAGTGGACTGAACTAGATTGGGAGATGGGAAGATAATGGCAGGGTAAAACAGACAGACAAATTAAATGTGTTTCATACGCACCTGTTGGACGTATCCTAAACTTGATCTTTTCTTATACCAAGTACACAATATAATCTCAAGCCTCGAGCCTTTTCATTTCATCATTATTATCTCGATATTAAGTTTTTTTACTGGGGGAGAATAATACTGAGATATATGTCTTTATCTGAGTTTCTCTTTGAAGAAACTCTCTGAGTAACGGACTGGGACTGTTACAGGAGAAACTCCTCTCTGAGTACGGACTGGAGACTGTACAGGAGAAACTCCTCTCGAGTACGGACTGGGACTGTTAACAGGAGAAACTCCTCTCTTGAGTACGGACTGGAGACTGTTAGCAGGAGAAACTCCTCTCTGAGTACGGATGGAGACTGTTACAGGAGTATCCTCTCTGAGTAACGGACTGGAGATGTTACAGGAGAAACTCCTCTCTGAGTACGGCTGGAGACTGTTACAGGAGAAACTCCTCTTGATACGTGACTGAGACTGTTACAGGAGAAACTCCTCTCTGAGTACGGACTGGAGACTGTTACAGGAGAAACTCCTCTCTGAGTACGGACTGGAGACTGTTACAGGAGAAACTCCTCTCTGAGTACGGACTGGAGACTGTTACAGAAACTCTCTCTGAGTACGGATGGAGACTGTTACAGGAGAAACTCCTCTCTGAGTACGGACTGGAGACTGTTACAGGAGAAACTCCTCTCTGAGTACGGACTGGAGACTGTTACAGGAGAAACATCCTCTCTGAGTACGGACTGGAGACTGTTACAGGAAACCCTCTCTGAGTACGGACTGGAGACTGTTACAGGACAATCTCTGAGTACGGACTGGAGACTTTACAGGAGAAACTCCTCTCTGAGTACGGACTGGGGACTGTTACAGGAAAACTCCTCTCTGAGTAGGCTGGAGACTGTTACAGGAAAACTCCTCTCTGAGTACGGACTGGAGACTGTTCACAGGAGAAACTCCTCTCTGAGTACGGACTGGAGACTGTTACAGGAGAAACTCCTCTCTGAGTAGGACTGGAGACTGTTACAGGGAGAAACT
The DNA here is from genome assembly GCF_002910315.2 of Salvelinus sp. IW2-2015. Taxonomy (NCBI): domain Eukaryota; kingdom Metazoa; phylum Chordata; class Actinopteri; order Salmoniformes; family Salmonidae; genus Salvelinus; species Salvelinus sp. IW2-2015. The sequence continues at coordinate 1,808 of NW_019944262.1, read as the reverse complement.
CCTCTCTGAAGTACGGACTGGAGACTGTTACAGGAGAAACTCCTCTCTGAGTACGGGACTGGAGACTGTTACAGGAGAAACTCCTCTCTGAGTACGGACTGGAGACTGTTACAGGAGAAACTCCTCTCTGAGTACGGACTGGAGACTGTTACAGGAGAAACTCCTCTCTGAGTACGGCTGGAGACTGTTACAGGAGAAAACTCCTCTCTGAGTACGGACTGGAGACTGTTACAGGAGAAAACTCCTCTCTGAGTACGGACTGGAGACTGTATACAGGAAGAACCTCTCTGAGTACGGACTGGAGACTGTTACAGGAGAACTCCGTCTCTGAGTACGGACTGGAGACTGTTACAGGAGAAAACTCCTCTCTGAGTACGGACTGGAGACTGTTACAGGAGAAACTCCTCTCTGAGTACGGACTGAGACTGATTACAGGAGAAACTCCTCTCTGAGTACGGACTGGAGACTGTTACACAGGAGACAACTCCTCTCACTGAAGTACGCGTACTGGAGACTGTTACAGGAGAAACTCCTCTCTGGTAACGGACTGGAGACTGTTACAGGAAGAAACTCCTGCTCTGAAGTACGGACTCGGAGACACTGTTACAGGAGAAACTAATCTCTGAGTACGGACTGGAGACTGTCTACAGTACAAACTCCTCTCTGAGTACGGAACTGGAGACCTGTTATCAGGACACAACTCCTCTTGAGTACGGATTGGAAGACTGTTTACAGGAGAAACTCCTCTCTGGAGTAGCGGACTGGAGACTGTTACAAGGAGAAAACTGCTCTCTGAATACGGGACTGGAAACTGTTACAGGAGAAAACTCCTCTTGAGTACGGAACTGAAGAACTGTTAAAAGGACAAAACTCTCTCTGAGACGGGACTGGAGACTGTTACAGGAGAAACTCCTTCTGAGTACGGACTGGAGACTGTTACAGGAGCAAACTCCTCTCTGAGTACGGAACTGGGAGACTGCTTACATGGAGAAACTCCTCTCCTGAGTACGGACCTTGGAGACTGTTACAGGAGAACACCTCTCTGAGTACGGACTGAGACTGTTTACAGGACGAAACTCCTCTCTGGAGTACCGGAACTGGAGACTGTTACAGGAGCAAACTCCTCTCTGACGTAGGACTGGAGACTGTTACAGAAAACTCCTCTCTGAGTACGGACTGGAGCGTTACAGGAGAAAACTCCTCTTCTGAGTAACGGACGGAGACTGTTACAGGAACAAACTCCTTCTGAGTAGGCTGAACTGTTAGCAGGAGAAACTCTCTCTGAGTATCGGACTGGAGACTGTTTACAGGGAAACTCTCTCTGAGTACGGACTGAGACTGTTCAGGAGAAACGTCTCTCGAGTAACTCGGAGACTGTTACAGGAGAAACTCCTCTCTGAGTAACGGATGGAGACTGTTACAGGAGCAAAACTCCTCTCTGAATACGGAACTGGAGAACTGTTACAGGACAAACTCCTCTCTGAGTACGACTGGAGACGGTTACGGACAAACTCCTCCTGAGTACGGACTGGAGACTGTTACAGGAGAATCTCCTCTCTGAGTACGGACTGGAGACTTTACAGGAAGAAACTTCTCTGGTACGGACTGGAGAACTGTTACAGGCAAACTCTCTCTCTGAGTACGGACTGGAGACTGTTACAGGACAAACTCCTCTCTGAGTATCGGACTGGAGACTGTTAGCAGGAGAAACTCCTCTCTGAAGTACGGAACTGGATACTGTTAACAGGAGAACTCCTCTCTGATACGGACTGGTAGAACTGTTACACAGGACAACTCCTCTCTGAAGT
>NW_019944261.1:79049-79776 GCF_002910315.2 Salvelinus sp. IW2-2015 | reverse complement strand
TTTGGACTCTGACCTGGTTATGAACTGTTGCCTGTCCCCAACCTGCCTTTTGCCTACCCTTTGGACAAAAATAAATATCAAAGCTCAAACCATCTGCCTCCCTTGTCTGCATCTGGGTCTCGCCTTGTGTCGTCATACGTGTTGAGCGGTGTCATCATATGTTGGTATAGTCTGGCTCATTCAGTATATAGTATGTAGCCTTATGTATTTTCATTGTAATGATACCTGACCTTTTCTCCTCACATCATTGGCTGAACTGGACCTGAAATCATTCAATTGAGCGCTGACAAACAAGACAAAGGRGTGACGCGCTCCTATCACGACTGCTTATTGTTGCTTGGCAACAATCATACAACCATTGTATCGCACGCCGAATGCCACGTTTCTTCCTCAGAATTAATCAGTGTACCTCTTGAGGATCCATGTTCGTGAAGAGATTGGAGCTTCACAATATAGCTGTTATAATGAAAAGGTTTGTAGATACTGTACCAGCAGATCCCTGGTGGGTGTATGACTCTGTTCCAATATAAAGGTCCAACTGTTAGAGGTGTTTCAATGGAGTCCATAACTTCATACACCACTGACACATATTACTGTACCATTACTAAGAAAGTAACAGGAGGGACGGAAACCGAAACACACAATCAACATGTTCTGTACTATTGTAGAAATGTACTGCATAGACTATCATGTCACTCTGGAATGTACTGCGTGGACTATCATGTCA
>NW_019944261.1:72117-72937 GCF_002910315.2 Salvelinus sp. IW2-2015 | reverse complement strand
TATCATGTCACTCTAGAATCCCATTGTTGTAAAAGGAATGACCTGATTTGATGGTGACTATCCTTACACTCCTAGAGCAGAACCATGACTAGATACAATTATTTCATTAACATACTTGCTGAAGTTTAATAAAGTTCGCATCACGAGAAGCTTTCAACATACTATAGCACAACATAATAATCAATGCTGTATATCCACGCATTAGATAACAAACTTCAACGAAGACCAAAGTTATTCCAAATGAAACATTTCAGAATACAATTTAAACTGTCCCAGCAACCCTTTCCATTTCAATGAGCTAGAAAATTACAGCTCTAGTGTTGAAGAGGATGCTGAGAGGGTATGGAACACACTACGCACGTCCCAAATCGCACCATATTCCCTAAATACTGCACTACTTTTGACCAGAGCCCTATGGACCATGATCAAAAGTAGGGCACTATATAGGGAATAGGGTGTCATTTAAGACACATTCACAGTCACCCCTTCAGCACAATCATATGTCACAAAAGTAACATAGCAAACATATGATAAACCATTTCCTCATTACGAAACATGAGGAAGTTAATTGAAAATGTTTCCAAGTGGAGTCTGAATATTAAAGTGATATTTCTGTGTGTATTCCACTACTGGGACTAATTCAGAAACGCCTGGGGGGGCTCCGTCTGTCTCAAACTAAATTGGTTTACTAAAGTGAGCGGGTGGTTGGGTGTGTTGTGTGTGTGTGTGTGTGGTGTGTGTGTGTGTGTGTGTGTGGTGTGTGTGTGTGTGTGTGTGTGTGTGTGTGGTGTGTGTGTGTGTGTGTGTGTGTGTGGTGTGT
>NW_019944261.1:67239-68289 GCF_002910315.2 Salvelinus sp. IW2-2015 | reverse complement strand
GTGCGTGTGTGTGTGTGTGTGTCTGCAAGATCACTAGGCGAGGTTAATTGCTGAGCTTCAAACGTAACGTGTCTGAGATTTCCGACTGCTTAAACTAACAGAACGTTAAATTTAGGTACAATATGAGCTTTAATATTAAGGCTTCTGATAATGACAATGTTTATAGGTCAATTAACTGGCTTTTGGCAAATATGAGATTCGTGGCCTTTTTGCTGTGATTAAAAGTATGAACTTTACCTGTTGCTCCTGGAAATGACAGTACAGAACTTACTGTTGCCGCAGACAAAGGCAAATGACAGTTACAGAATATTGATCACGGTTTGTATCCATTCATTCGCTGTATTGAAAGTTTGTATGAATTCCAAGAGGTGTAATGACTCTAATCCAATCTATCTCAACAACATGATGCATCTTTCTCCCTGCAGGAGAATATTTGCTTGTTGRGAGTTATGATTTCCAGACAGAACTTGTCCTCAGAGCATCCCAGATGGCACCCTATTGGCCCTGGTCAAAAGTAGTCCACTATATAGGGACTAGAGGGCCATTTGGAATGKATACCTCGACTGTTGTGTGAAGATGTAATCAACAGCCTCAAAGGCTTTCTTTTCTTGTCTCCTTTGACAAATTCTTGCAATAATTCTTTATGTTCGATCAGAGGATGCAACACAAAAATGACTGAAGTTCCTCTCATTCCAACCCTGATTTAGTGTTACTTAACTTTAAAAAGGGCGAATCCAGGATTAGAAAAAAAAACAACAATATATTTGATTTAAGTCGGAAAAAAAGGATGTACCAATCACAGATTGCCCCTTTAACTCTGATTTGTGTAATATGACTTTAAATTGGCAGTTCTGCTTCTGATTGAATCAGCCTTGTTATTTTCATTCAGAAGAATTGATCTGTTTGTCGTCGTGATTTAGCCTGGAATGCTGTCAATTACTGACTTGTTGGACCAATTCCATCCACATTGTCATGTTTGAATTGGTTTTGATAAACAATTAAGTTGTGTGTAAAATAAAATACATACAATACAGTGCTTTCATAGAAAAA
>NW_019944261.1:61323-66609 GCF_002910315.2 Salvelinus sp. IW2-2015 | reverse complement strand
AATATTCCAAAATGGTGGAATGAATTTGCTGCACGTCGGAACACAAGAAGCCCATATTCACATGCACTTCTATATAAGACCCCTTACCACCACACTGTAGCTTCCTCAATGCCTGTTCCAGCACACTGACAACAGTATTTACTGTTCCAATTACAATGAAATTCTATGCAATATTTTGTATCATTATGATGCTGGGACGACTTACCATTTCAAGCTTCGCTGTGAGGGTCTTAATGGATTGAAATGTTCAGCACCAGTCAATAGTTTGTACACACCTATTCTTTCAAGGGTTTTTCTTTCTTTGTACTATTTTCTACATCAAAACTATGAAATAACACATATGGAATCATGAATTCTCTCCTGAACATTTAAACATTTGATGATCTAGTTTCGTTGGTGGAGTTTAAACACTTGATCGATGTATATATCACAGAAGAGTGTAATTGTCTTCAGGACAGCTGTTTTTTTAGTCAAGACTTTTGTGTTTTTTAACGTAATATGTAACTGTTGTACTGTATGTGTGTCTATAGTTTTGTTTAATGTATGTAAGTTGTTGTGTCTGAAACTTTGTTCCCGCTGCTGCTATTGGACCAGGTCTCTCTTGGAAAAGAGATGTTATCTCAATGAGAAATGCCTGTATAAATAAAGGTTAAATACATTTTTTTTTTTTATGTAGTAACCAAAAAAGTGTTAAACAAATCAAAATATATTTTATATTTGAGATTCTTCAAAGTATCCACCCTTGATGACATCTTTGCACACTTTAGGCATTCCCTCAACCAGCTTCATGAGGTAGTCACCAGGAATGCATTTCAATTAACAGTTGTGGCTTGTTAAAAGTTCATTGTTGAATTTATTTCCCTCTAAATGCGTTTGAGCCAATCAGTTGTGTTGTGACAAGGTAGGGGTGGTATACAGAAGATAGCCCTATTTGGTAAAATACCAAGTCCATATTATGACAAGAACAGCTCAAATAAGCAAAGAGAAACGACAGTCCATCATTAAGTCTTCTACACCTGCATTGCTTGCTGTTTGGGGTTTTAGGCTGGGTTTCTGTACAGCACTTTGAGATATCAGCTGATGTACGAAGGGCTATATAAATCAATTTGATTTGATTTGATTTAAGTCAACATTTAAGTCAACATTTCAAGAACTTTGAAAGTTTCTTTAAGTGCAGTTGCAAAACCCATCAAGCGCTATGATGAAACTGTCTCTCATGAGGACCACCACAGGAAAGGAAGACCCAGAGTTACCTCTGCTGCAGAGGATAAGTTCATTAGAGTTAACTGCACCTCAGATTACAGCCCAAATAAATGCTTCACAGAGTTCAAGTAACAGACACATCTCAACATCAACTGTTCAGAGGAGACTGTGTGAATCAGGCATTCATGGTCGAATAGATGCAAGTGGGCAGCTGGGACACCAATAAGAAGAAGAAACTTGAATGGAACAAGAAACACGAGCAATGGACATTAGACCAGTGGAAATCTGGCCTTTAGTCTGATGAGTCCAAATTTGAGATTTCTAGTTCCAACCGCCGTGTCTTTGTGAGACGCAGAGTAGGTGAACATATGATCTCCGCATGTGTGGTTCCCACCGCGAAGCATGGAGGAGAAGGTGTGATGGTGCGGGGGTGCTATGCTGGTGACACTATCGTTGATTTATTTAMAATTCAAGGCACATTTAACCAGCATGGCTATCACAGTATTCTGCAGCGATATGCCATCTATGGTAGAAAAATTACAAGATTAGGTTTTAATACTGTTTATGCATCAAATAAGGTTTGATGAGTACTCTCTCATATGTTTCTGTGGGACTGAGTTAGGCTTCTGGGGGTTGGCGGTAGCAATTGATTTATGATGACTTGGTGACAAAACCTACAGCTTGCACTCTATAGAATGAGTTGGTATTTGTATACGGTACCAGGGAGGAACTGTTTCTGGTGTGGACAGCTGATGCGAGGAAACTTGTCTTAGGGGCCTGGGCCTGCTTTCTATACAATTGGAAAAGTCTTCACAGTAAATGCTATCTGGCTGGGGGATACTCCTTTCTCACATACGAATCCTAACCTTTTGACCTATTTCAGATGTCTGAGTGTGGGATCGACCAGCGTTATTATTTCAATAATTAATCAATATTAAATCAAGATGATTTTTTGAAGAAATAACAGTCTCTSTCAGTTGATTAGAATATTCACGACACCTCCTCCCAGCTGCCAACTGTACTGAGGCTAGGTAACACTGTCACCACCGATAAATCCACGATAATCGAGAATTTCAATAAGCATTTCTCTATGGCTGGCCATGCTCCCCACCCCCCGCAGCTACTTGCCCAGGCCTCCCCAGCTTCTCCTTCACCCAAATCCAGATAGCAGATGTTCTGAAAGAGCTGCAAAACCTGGACCCGTACAAATCAGCTGGGATAGACAACCTGGACCCTTGATTTCTAAAATTATCCGCCGCCATTGTTGCAACCCCTATTACAAGTCTCTTCAACCTCTCTTTCGTATCGTCCGAGATCCCTAAGGATTGGAAAGCTGCCGCGGTCATCCCCCTCTTCAAAGCGGGTGACACTCTAGACACAAACTGTTATAGACCTATATCCATCCTGCCCTGCCTTTCTATAGTCTTCGAAAGCCAAGTTAATAAACAGATCACTGACCATTTCGAATCCTACCGTACCTTCTCCGCTGTGCAATCCGGGTTCCGAGCTGGTCACGGGTGCACCTCAGCCATGCCCAAGGTACTAAATGATATCATAACCGCCATCGATCAAAGACCGTACTGTGCAGCCGTCTTCATCTACCTAGCCAAGGCTTTCGACTCTGTCAATCATCGTATTCTTATCGGCAGACTCAACAGCCTTGGTTTCTCAAATAACTGCCTCGCCTGGTTCACCAACTACTTCTCAGACAGAGTTCAGTGTGTCAAATCGGAGGGCCTGTTGTCCGGAACCTCTGGCAGTCTCTAGGGGTACCACAGGGTTCAATTCCTCGGGCCGACTCTTTTCTCTGATATATCAACGATGTCGCTTTTGGCTGCGGGTGATTCCCTGAATCCCACTCTACGCAGACGACACCATTCTGTATACATCTGGCCCTTCTTTTGGACACTGTGGTTAACAAACCTCCAAACGAGCTTCAATTGCCATACAACATCCTTTCTGTGGCTCCACACTGCTCTTAAACGCTAGTAAACTAAATGCATGCTTTTCAACCGATTGCTGCCCGCACCGCCACGACTAGATCACTACTTCCTGGATGGTTTCTGACTTAGAAATATGAGGACAACTACAAATACCTAGGTGTCTGGTTAGACCTGTAACTCCTCTTCCCAGACTCAATATTACTAGAGACCAGCAGCGAGCGGTAGAATACTCTTAATGATGCGGCATATAAAAAGCCAGCATGACATTTACCTCTTGAGGTGCTGACTTCGCTGCCACCTCGAAACAAACTAACTCGTGATTTAAAATGATTATTTGAGACCATGCTGGTCATTATATGAACTCATTGAACAGTCTTGGCATGTTCTGTTAATAATCTCCACCCGGACAGCAGCAGCGACTGGCCCCACCCCTTCATAGCCTGGTTTCCTTACTCTAAGGTTTCTTCCCTAGGTTTGGCCTTTCTAGGAGTTTTTTCCTAGCCACCGTGCTTCTACAACTGAATGCTTGCTAGTTTTGGGGTTTTTGGTGGGTTTCTGTAACAAGCCTTTGAGACTATCACAGCTGATGAACGAATAGGCATATAAAATTTATTTGAATTTGGTTTGATTTGATAATACAAACACTTCCAATCAAACAAGAAATCTAGAAGACTGTCCTATTTCAACAAAGGCCTATTTTACTCATTGTGCCGACATACCCGTAAACGACCATCCTATCGATCCTTCGACTTCGGGCGATGTCATTTACTAAATAGCCTCCAACACTCTACTCAGCAAACTGGATGCAGTCTATCACAGTGCCATCCGTTTTGTCCCACTGGCTCCAGGTCATCTATAAGTCTATGCTAGGTAAAGCTCTGCCTTATCTCAGCTCACTGGCCATGATAACAACACCKACCCGTAGCACGCGCTCCAGCAGGTATATRTCACTGGTCATCCCCAAAGCCAACACCTGCTTTGMCRGCCTTTCCTTCCAGTTCTCTGCTGCCAGTGACTGGAACGAATTGCAAAAATCGCTGAAGCTGTAGACTTATATTTCCCTCAATAACTTTAAACATCAGCTATCTGAGCAGCTGTAAATAGCCCACCCAATCTACCTACTCCTTCCCCATATTGTTTTTATTTACTTTTCTGCTCTTTTGCACACCAGTATTTCTACTTGCTCATCATCATCTGCTCATCTATCACTCCAGTGTTAATTTGCTAAATTGTAATCACTTCACTACCATGGCCTATTTATTGCCTTACCTCCTCATGCCATTTGCACACACTGTATATGGACTTTCTTTTTTTCTATTGTGTTATTGACTGTACGCACTGACTGTGTCGCACTGCTTTGCTTTATCTTGGCCAGGTCACAGTTGTAAATGAGAACTTGTTCTCAACTAGCCTACCTGGTTAAATAAAGGTGAAATAGAAAAAATTAAATAAACATCCCATCTGGTTTGCGCTTAGTGGTACTTGCAGGACAATGACCCAACACACCTCCAGGCTGTGTAAGGGCTATTTGACCAAGAAGGAGAGTGATGGAGTTCTGCATCAGATGACCTAGCCTCCACAATCACCCGACCTCAACCCAATTGAGATGGTTTGGGATGAGTCGGACCGCAGAGTGAGGAAAAGCAGCCAACAAGTGCTCAGCATATGTGGGAACTCCTTCAAGACCGTTGGAAAGCATTCCTCATGAAGCTGGTTGAGAGAATGCCAAGAGTGTGTAAAGCTGTCATCAAGGCAAAGGGTGGCTACTTTGAAGAATCTAAAATCTAAAATATTGTTTGATTTGTTTAACACATTTTTGGTTACTACATGATTCCATATGTGTTATTTCATAGTTTTGATGTCTTCACTATTATTCTACATTGTAGAAACTAGTAAAAATAAAGACAAACCCTTGAATGAGTAGGTGTGTCCAAACTTTTGACTGCTACTCTAGGTCTTCAGTCAAAATATTGTATTATTTTGTCTGTTGCACTTGTAACCTATAGTTTACCAAGACCGCAAAGACAAACTCTCGATAAGAATATGAAAGTAAGGGGTCTTACATGGTCTAGTCTGATGCCACAGGCCTCGAGTGTACCAGAATATTTCACCAACCAACCCTACAGAAGATCATTGTCTA
>NW_019944261.1:49297-55543 GCF_002910315.2 Salvelinus sp. IW2-2015 | reverse complement strand
GAAAGTAAGGGGTCTTACATGGTCTAGTCTGATGCCACAGGCCTCGAGTGTACCAGAATATTTCACCAACCAACCCTACAGAAGATCATTGTCTAATAGCTCATAGCTAATCATATTATCCCCAGAACACTCATGACAGTAAGGGAAGGGAGTGCACCAAGGTACAGTACTAGGCCCAATCTGTTTCAACATCTGATTGTTTTTTCAGGCATTTTATGTAATATTTTGTCTTTTTGGGGTGTTATTTTTTTATCAACACAAAGAGGAACCTCAAACGGTGTTATGGAAAGGGAGAGTTGATGAACATAGATGTCTGCCATGGAAGATCAAGTCAGAATGAGGATGCTGGAGATGGTGGTGTTGGAGGACACAGACACAGCATGCACAGGGAGGACAACACGGCGTGCACCACACACACTACAGTAGCGACACACAGTCTCAGAGAGAGAGAGAATAAGAGATAGAATAAGAGATAAAAGAGTGTGGTTTTGTTCTCGTATACCCGACCCACTCACCATCCTCCGTTGGAACGTAGATGTTTAGATACAAACAGTCCTCGTTTTGATCCTGTATGTAAGACGCCACTATGTCCAYGCTGAAGGAGAACCATATGGGCATCATAATCTCTGGCACGGCGTTGTGAATATTCTGGGGGCAAACGGGGGCAAAGTGGGTGGCGTTCTTTATCCCCGACCAGGAGGAGGGCGGCTCGGGGGGCAGGAAGCGTTTCTCCCCCACTGGGGAGGCTGCATACGGGACTCCCAAATACTGGTCCACTGGTCCCAGTATCTCACTGGGTAGGGGCACTCTCACCCCCCGGAGTTTCCCATACTGCGTGTTCACAGTGGGGTGGTAGGCCTGGCCTCGGACGGCCACCAAGCACCAGGAAAAAGTTAGGATCCAGAAAGACGTGGTGATGCTGAGGCTGGAGATGGAGCTGGGTATGTGGGKACCATGCCAGACCCCATGGTCCTGCTGCTGAGAGGAGAACAGACAGTTTCTCCTTGGCAAAAACCACATGGTCCGTCTGAGTGAGTCTCAGCAACAACTGCAATTGACCAACATACACGTCGGGTCTCCTCCTCAGCTCACAACGTCTTCCCTCTTCTCTTCCCTTCCCTGTCTTCCCCTGTCTTCCCCTGTCTTCCTGTCTATCAGCCCAACAGTCCAGCACCCTTAGATCCACTCATCAGTCTGGAGCAGATAAAACTGAAAAGGTTGGGGTAGTTATTTTCTTTACGGTCTTCATTCACTGTCCTCTCTTCCTCTTGTCAGATCTTCCATCCCGTGCCTGCTGGAGACAGGGAAGAAAAAAGATCACAGGAAAATGAATGACTCCAGATAGACAGAAAAACAGTTTGCTCTCATTTCTTTTATTCACAAATGTTTTATTGACTGGTGACGAGGGTTTTTTCTGTCGTGATATAAAACCCGACAGTAAACATGACAGTGCACTTACCCTGCTATCAATCTACACAATCAAGGGCTCACCGAGTCGCTGGGGTAAAGTGTTGCACAACTTAGTCCTTTTACTGTTTACTGATTAAAATGGCACTGAGCTCACTAACAAAATGTCTCTAACATGTCCCCATCTCACATTACATACAAAATACATACCAAAGGAACATTATATAACTGTTTACAAAATGAAAAACACCAAAACCTACACTATCAACAGTTTTTAATGACTTCCAATAACATTAATATATTGAAATGTCATTTTTCCTCTCAGGTTCTGTTTTTCTACCTCTCTTTACTATAAATAAAGACATGACAGAACACTTTCTCCGTTACAGAGAGAGAGGGAGAGAAAGAGCGAGAGAAAGAGAGGGATGGAGAGAGAGAGAAAGAGAGGGAGGGAGAGATCTCCTCTCACCACCTACCATGAATACAGTCTCATCTCTTCACAGAGACTCTCCTCTCACCACCTACCATGAATACAGTCTCATCTCTTCACATGAGACTCTCCCTCACACCACCATGAATTACAGTCTCCATCTCTTCACAGAGACTCTCCTCTCACACACCTACCATGAATACAGTCTCATCTCTTCAAGAGACTCTCCTCTCACCACCCTACCATGAATACAGTCTCATCTCTTCACAGAGACTCTCCTCTCACCACCTACCATGAATACAGTACTCATCTCTTCACGGAGGACTCTCCTCTCACCACCTACCATGAATACAGTCTCATCTCTTCACGAGACTCCCTCACCACCTACCTGAATACAGTCTCGATCTCTTCACGGAGACTCTCCTCTCACCACCTACCATGAATACAGTCTCATCTCTTCACAGAGGACTCTCCTCTCACCACCTACCATAATACAGTCTCATCTCTTCACAGAGACTCTCCTCTCACCACCTTAACCATTGAATTACAGTCTCATCTCTTCACAGAGACTCTCCTTCACCACCACCATGAAATACAGTCTCATCTCTTCACAGAGACTCTCCTCTCACCACCTACCATAATACGGTCTCATCTCTTCACAGAGACTCTCCTCTCACCACCTACCATTAATACAGTTCATCTCTTCACAGAGACTCTCCTCTCACACCTACCATGAATACAGTTCATCTCTTCACAGAGACTCTCCTCTCACCACCTACCATTAGAATACATCTCATCTCTTCACACGAGACTCTCCTCTCACCACCTACCATAATACAGTCTCATCTCTTCACAGGACTCTCCTCTCACCACCTACCCATGAATCAGTCTATCTCTTCACAGAGACTCTCCTCTCACACCCTACCATGATACAGTCTCATCTCTTCACAGAGACTCTCCTCTCACCACCTACCATAATACGTCTCATCTCTTCACGGAGACTCCCTCTCATCTCTTCACCGAGACTCTCCTCTCACCACTACCATGAATACAGTCTCATCTCTTCACAGAGACTCTCCTCTCACCACCTACCATGAATACAGTCTCATCTCTTCACAGGACTCTCCCTCTCACCACCTACCATTAATACCAGTCTCATCTCTTCACGAGAACTTCCTCTCAATCTCTTCACAGAGACTCTCCTCTCACCACCTACCATTGAATACAGTCTCATTCTCTTCCAGAGACTCTCCTCTCACCACCTACCATGATACAGTCTCATCTCTTCACAGAGACTCTCCTCTCACCACCTACCATTAAACAGTCTCTTCTCTTCACAGAGACTCTCCTCTCACCACCTACCATTAAACACGTCTCATCTCTTTCACAGAGACTCTCCTCTCACACCTACCATGAATACAGTCTCATCTCTTCACCAGAGACTCTCCTCTCACCACCTACCATGGAATACAGTCTCATCTCTTCACAGAGACTCTCTCTCCACCACCTACCATGAATACAGTCTCATTCCTTCACAGACGACTCTCCTCTCACACCTACCATTAATACAAGTCTCATCTCTTCACGGGAGTATGACTAAGAGCACAAGACAGCACACGACACACACACACACACCACACACAACACCACACACCACACACACACTACCACACACACACACACACACAACACACACACACACACACACACCACACCACACACACACACCACACACACACGTCACTGCAGCACACACACCATCTGTTGATTGAAAATCATGGATGACTTACCAGGTTAGAGTATCGACACGTACGCAGCCCGTTGTTGCACTGTACAAACGCCGAGCATTCACAGCTGAATCTAAATAAGGGCACACAGAGACGGACATGAAATAAGGACAGAGAGGACACGGATTCGGTTCATAGAGAACTCTTAGGAGTAACACTCGCTTACAGGCAACACTGTCGGTCGATTCAGGCTATCAGTGTTTAACATGTTATGCCGTCGGTGCCCCAACGGCCTTTCTGCTCTCCTTGAGCTCTCCTTCACGCCTCCCCGCCCTCTTTGCTCTCTCTACTGATGTTCTCCTCCACGCTCCCTCACTGCTCCCTCACTCCTCCTCACGCTCCCCGCCCTCTTCTGGCTCTGCTCTGAAGTTCATACCCTCATTCATCCCTCACGCTCCCCGGCCTGTTCTGCCTCTCCTCTGAGTTCTCCCTCACCCTCCTCACCCCTCTCCCTCGACTCCTCCCTCACGCTCCTCACGCTCCCGCCTCTTCTGCTCTCCTCTGAGTTCTCCCTCACGCTCCTTCACGCTCCCCGGGCCTGTTCTGACTCTCCTACGTCTTCCCTCACGCTCCCTCACGCTCCCAGCCCTGTTCTCTCTCTCTGATCGCTCCCTCACCTCCGCACCTCCCAGCCCTGTCTGCTCTCCTTCTGACCCGCCCTCACGCTCCCTCACGCTCCGCCTGTTTCTTGACTCTCCTCTATCTCTCCCTCACCTCCCTCACGCTCCCAGCCCATGTTCTGCTCTCCGCATGTCCCTCCCTCACTCTCCCTCACGCTCCCCGCCCGTTCTGCTCTCCTCTGATCCCTCCCTCACGCTCCCTCACGCTCCCCGCCCTCTTCTGCTCTCTCTGATTTCTCTCCCTCACGCATCCCTCACGCTCCCACCCTCTTCTGCTTCCTCTATCCCCCTCACGCGCCCTCACGCATCCCAGCCCTCTTCTTGCTCCACCTCTGAGCTCTCCCTCACGCTCACCTCACGCTCCCGCCTCTTCTGGCTCTCCTCTGATCCCTCCCTCACTGCTCCCTCCACGCTCCCCGCCATCTTCTGCCTTCACCTCTGAGCTCCCCTCACGCTACAGACAGAAAGATGCATCATCGCTGTACCAATTCAGACAGTATGCGTGGAGGCTGGTAGAGCAAAACTGAGAGCACCATTAGTGTCATAGTGAGGTATCATTCTTTTCCATATGGACTGAGAAGCTTGATAGAAGCAAAACGCAGAGAAAGACCTAGCAGCCAAGCTGATGTAGTGGCAGACGGTGGTTAGTAGGTATCATCTTTCCAATAGGACTGAAGCTTGTAGGAGCCCAAAAGCGGAGAGCACCATAGTGTTAGTGAGAGTATCATCTTTCCATAGACTGGAAGCTTGTAAGAGCAAAACGGAGAGCCACCATAGTGTTAGCTGAGATATAGCATCTTCCATCAACTGAAGCTTGTAGAGCAAAACGGAGAGAGCACCATAGTGTTAGTGAGAGTATCCGATGCTGTCCATGAAGAACTGCAAGCTTGTAAGAGCCATAGCAACGCCGAGATGCACCATCATGTTAGTAGAGTACCATCCTTCTTGCAACTAATCTTTAGAGAAAAGCGGTAAGAAACCATTTTGTAGAGATCCATTCTAAGATCGAGTGTAGAAGACCAAACGGAGACACCTATAGGTTAGTGAGAGTATCATCTTTCCATAGACTGGAAGCTTGAAGAGCAAAACGGAGAGCAACCATAGTGTTAAGTGGAGTTAATCATTTCATGATGACTTGGCGAGCAACCTACGCGTGACATGGATATCTTTCTAGACTGAGTAGAGCAAAAACGGAGAGCACCATAGTGTTATGAGAGCTATTCATCTTCCATAGACTGAGCTTGTGAGCAAACGAGGCACCATAGTGTTAGTGAGGTACATTTTCCATAGACTGAACTTGTAGAGAAAAGGAAGAGCACCGGATCAGTGTTAGTGAGCAGTATCATCTTCATAGACTGGAAGTTTGAGAGCCAAAACGACGAGAGCACATAGTGTTAGTGAGGAAGTATCATCTTTTCTTTCACGGAAGCGTAGGGCAACGTGACGCGCGAATTGTTAGTGCAAGAGATTCTTCAGAAACGGAAGCAGAAGAGGCAAACACCAGCAGCGATTTTAGTGAGAGTATCATCTTTCCATAACGAGAGCTCTGTAGAGCAAAACGGAGAGCACCATGTGTTAGTGAGGAGTATCATTCTTTCCCATAGACTGGAACTTGTAGAGCAAAACGAGAGCCACCATATGTTCAGTGAGAGTATCATTTTCCTTTCCCCATTAGGGGGGGGGGGGAAACCTTGGGGAAGCTTTGAGCCAAACGGATAGCACCATAGTGTTAGTGAGCAGTTCATCTTTCCATAGACTGGTAAGCTTCCAAGTAGGAGCAAAACCGGAGAACCATAGTGTTAGTGAGAGTATCATCTTTCCATAACTGGAAGCTTGTAGAGCAAAACGGAAGCACCATAGGTATAGTGAGAGTATCATCTTTCCATAGACTGGAAGCTTGATAGAGCAAACGGAGAGCACCATAGTTTTAGTGAAGTATATCTTTCCATTAGCGACTGGAAGCTGATAGCAAAAGGAGAGCACCATACTGTTTCGTGAGCGT
>NW_019944261.1:39241-49272 GCF_002910315.2 Salvelinus sp. IW2-2015 | reverse complement strand
AAGAGAAGAAGGGCGGAAAGAGAAAGATAAAGGAGGGGATAGAGAAGAGCGAGAGAGAGAGAGAGAGAGAGGGGGTGGGAGAGAGAGAGAAAGAGAAGAGGGATAAGAAGAGAGACGAGAAGAGAGAGATGAGAGAGAGAGAGAGAGAGAGAGAAGAGAGAGAGAGAGAGAGAGAGAGAGAGAGAGAGAGAGAGAGAAGAGAGAGAGAGAGAGAGAGGGATAGAGGAGAGAGAAGAGAGAGATGCTGAGAGAGAGGAGAGAGAGAGAGAGAGGGATAGAGGAGAGAGGGAGAGAGAGAGATGAGGAAAGAGGAAGAGAGATAGAGGGAGAGAGGATGAGAGAGAGAGAGAGAGAGAGAGAGAGAGAGAGGTGATAGAGAGAGAGAGGAGAGAGAAGAGCATGGAGAGAGGGAGAGAGAGAGAGAGGGGATGAGAGCGAGAGAGAGAGAGAGAGAGAGAGAGGAGAAGAGAGAGAGAGAGAGAGAGAGGAGAGAGAGAGGAGAGAGATTAGAGAGAGAGGGATAGAGGAGAGAGGGAGAGAGAGAGAGGGAGAGAGAGAGAGAGAGAGAGAGAGAGGGAGAGAGAGAGACAGAGAGAGAGAGAGAGAGAGAGAGAGAGGGGATAGAGAGCGAGGCGATATAGAGCGAGAGGGAGAGAGGAGAGAGAGAGAGAGAGAGAGAGGATAGAGAGAGAGGGATGGAGATAAGGAGGTATAAACTAGAGCGTAGATAGATATCTCTCTCTCTCTTCCTCTCAGTGACAGCAGCAGCCACTGTAATCCTAAATAAGCCGTTCCCTCCTGGTGTTCTCCCATCCCCAGCGGTGCCCTGACACCTCCCTCGCCCTGACCCCCCCTCCTTCCTCCTCAACCCCCTCCTCCTAGCCCCCCCACGGTTCAGCTCAGCCTCAGTGGTCAGCAGCTAGCTACATTGGGAGAGAGGCCGAACTATAACGGAGGATGAGTCGGAGGGGGAGAGGGGGCAGACGCCATGTGCTGAGAAGGTGGACGCCTAACCGTATATTAAAAACCTAAAAACTCATTTTGTTTCATACATTTCACCAGATCTATACCAATTGACTTCGTGCGTACTAGTAGAAACCAGCTGACGTCTGTAAACATTCCTGTGCGATTTGAAGAATAAAAATCTTGGCGGCGGGAAGAAAACTAAAAAGTCAGGCCATTATGTTGTTTAGTGGGAGGACGGGTGAAAAAAAGTAAACTACGGCCGCCAAACAAAAACTTACAATGGAGCGTAATTGGTGAGTTGTTTACATTTAATATAACTTTCATTTATATACTGGAATGAGAGCAATTTTTTGCGGTTAGATTCGGGATTTTGTAGACACGAACATACTCAGAATACGCGCTCTGTTTTGGAAATACAGGAGGTTGTTGATACTGTCACGTTTGCACACAGTGTCACTGGCGTCGAACATTATTAGCATATTCTGCTAACTAGCCTACACTGTCTATACTGTGGGTATTTAGACCCAATTACCTCCACATTGGTTTATTTAAACTGGAACGCCTTATATTGTTATTTGTGTTTTTGTTTTTTTTTTTTTTTTTATATAGCTCAAATGTACGAAGAATTCGGATCACTGTGGCGCGTCTCCTGGCCAAAACCTCAAGATAGCTTGGCTACCGTTAGCTAGTTGAGTTGCGCGCCGAGGGTCCCGATCTTTCTTTTTCTTTACAATTTCAAAACGATTGCTTCCTCAACAATTTAGTAGGTGAATCGAGTTTCTATGTATCATTTTGACAACTGACTAGTTGTCCATTTTAATAAATATTCCCATGTGTTTAAATACATGTATGTAACACAAATTTACAGAAAACCACATCTGTGACGCAGAAACCTAACGCGCCCGACACAAGTGGACGTGATGATTAAGAAGGTAAATTGAGCGATAATGCGCAAACTCCATAGATGACGACGAGTTGAAGGATATGGCACCTATTTAGAATATTTCATAAATAACTAGTACACAGGCTCGAGTCTAGGTTACGGATATGTGACCTGCTAACATGTATATTCCAGTGAGAAAAGCAGATTTATGACATTGAAAACAAACCAAACTACTCCGCATAAATGTCTGTGAGTTATTCACATACACATAAAAACAAAATCTGCACTCCAGTTCGACACGCTAGGACAAGGAGAACATAAGCGACCGCCCCGTATGCGGACTTATGTCGCCTAAGAGATGGAACAATTGATGTTCACCTGGTATCAAACATGTATATTCAAAAGTCCTCAAGGCTAATTCCTCAATATGAAAAAGGACGCTCAAGGGAAAATGCTAAAGTACAATATAACGGTCATCTCTAATAATGCAACACCCAGAATGCGGCAGCCAGTAGGAGGCACCTGATTTTGCAGGATTATCTAATATCATCACGCGTTCATGGATCAACTCAGATAAAAACACAACAACAACCACACACACACACACACACACTACACGAGACACAACACACACACACCACACCACACACCACCACACACACACACACAAGTACCCGAAAGAGCCAAAGATTCCAGAACACGCTCATATTACAGGCCTCAAGATAACCACGCTAAACAGTTAGCATTAGACCGAACAACAACTACATCACACACACCCACCGCAGATCATATAGCGGAGCACATTCTTCGTTAAGTAAACAAAATCACAAAAATGACTTTAATTTTATCATACATTCATTTACTTTATTATTCAATCAATTGTTATTTTTCATTTTAGTTAGTCAACTTATCCAACAAACGCACTGTTCCTGCATGCAATGTAGTGTGAGAGTTTTTTGATCGGCAGCCAGAATCACTGATAACACGAGTCAAATATGGAGAGTAATGCAAAGAGTCGCGTAAAATAAAATTCAGAATGGTGTAGTTTCTCAAAGGAGTCCAATCTGCAAACTTGGAATTTTCAATATATGACCATTCAATGTTGTATTTTCTCATCTTCTTGTGATTTGAGATGTTTTTTTCTCAACCTCTCACCTGTGCAGGTGTTGAGTCCCCCCCTCACTCCTCTTAGGTGAGAAGTCTGCTCGACAATTTTATGCTACACTTGTCCTCAGCAAACGGGCCGCTGGCCAAGATCTGGCTAGCGGCCCACTGCGGTAACGAAAGCTCCCACAAAGGGCTCAATGTGTTTGATTATGCAACCTGGAGGCAGTTGGAGAGCATCCATCTCCCCAAGGAAACAACTGCGCATATCATCCTGATAACAGGCTTCTAATTTAGTGTGTTAATCAACCCAACTGCTCTAGTCTCTCATTAAAGTAATGCCAGCCGTGAGTGGTTCATCTTTGACTCTAGCACATCTAAGTGTGTAGTAAAACCAGTCGAAGCGATGGGTCCACATTTTTTCAACTCCTACCGGCTACCATGGGTCAAGACTAGAGCGCACTGATTCTAATTCGGAATGGGACAAATTTACTCATGCATGATTTTAATAACGTATTTCAAACAAACACGGTAATTCGGCCTCATCATCTTGTCGGTACACCGATCATGCCGATGACATTGCACTCACGAGGAAGACGGGCTGGCAGGCTGAACTTCAGACCTGTATAGACGAGTCGCTAGCAACGGAGCCAAGTCCATTCAGGCAACAGCTAGCTCATCATACCTGATTTAAACGTATCAATAAAAACAACAGAGATCTCTATTACATAACCACAAACTAGTGAACTACACAGGTTTGATGATATTACCTATGTGTTTATCTAGCTTGGTTCCGCGTTGCATATAATCGATGCTGGTGCCCTGTTAAAGTTCATCATTAGAATCACAGCCCTACTTCGACCGAACGGAACTCGTGATTTTAACAAAATCGCATCGCGAAAAAAAGCACTGTCGCTCTGTGCACCAACTCTGTTTAACACCCACCCACTTACAATACTAAACCATAAACATTCAACGCCTTTCTTAAAAAGTTCTCATACCTCCACACTTACACAGAGAAGTATCATCTATCTTTTTAAACCTGCACCTTATCTCATTCAGTTCAATCATTCTTGAGCCTGCCTAACATAATTGTAATTAATAGGTGAACAAATTTGTCACTCTTCCTTTCACTGCTCGCTATCACCAGTCAGAGAGTACTATCATGTCAGCGCCAGTTTGGGCCGCCTGGCTCGTGCGAACTGTGCTCAAATACCATTCTTACCACTTAACAAACACCATACCAACTTCTCGCCAAATACGGGGGGAATGAATATTTACAAAGTAAGCCGCTTATCTTAGCGTGAAAAAAAACACACAATCGTTTCCAGGAATTGTAACACACTAAGGAAACCATAAACATCAAATTGCCCTTTCTTCTTAACAATCCTAGAACAGAAGTATATTTTTTTTCAACCATGCACTTATCATTAGCTTACAAAGAAATTCATGTTACAAGCAAACAATTTGAAACTTAGAAATTTGTGTTCACATTCCTCTAGCTGTCATCTTCTACACGCTAGAGTCAAGGAAATATGCACACGTTTCTGTTTCATGGCCGGCCTGGAGCTCGAGTGCGAACTAATTTGCCAAAGAATTTTACATAATTATACTCCTATCAATCCTTTGATCGATTCGCTACAATGTAACCGCCAATATATTTAGACCTTTATGGAGTCCCCCGTTAATAAAATACGGACACAGCGTCTGTATTTCATCTTTCACTCTGAAATTTCCTACATAAACCGTGTGTTTTCGAACATCATAGTGTTCCTGCTTTGCCCATATCAAGTGGCCTATTATGGGTTCGTATGTTCTTGTTAGTTGACGAGAGTGTTATTAGATCATAATGAAGTCTATGATTTCGATAGACAGTCTGGACTGAGCGGTGGTAGGCACACAGGCTTGTAAAAAAATGTGTGTATTTCTGAAACAGTGTTCTTGCTTATTCTTTAATTGTCCAGTGAAAATGGCCCTGCCGTACGTCAGGTCCATCTCTCGCTTGGGTCTGTGAGATCTACAAACAGGAAAGCAAGTACTTGTTGTGCTGACTTAATGAGGGCTGCATCAAGATCAAATGCCTTTCAGACCAAGGTAATGTCATATTGTACTAGGGTGGTGACTTGTCCAACTATTCTTCTTTTTATATTCAAGAACTGAGTTACAGTATGCCAAACCTCCATTTAATTTAATACTTAATTTGCTCTTGTTATTTTTTGGCAGTTTATATACTGTTGAATGAACTGAAAATTGGGGGCTCTGAAAGAGTCCCAATATGAAACTTGTAAGAGCACACTGGGCTGCTAGACTGTACTGACATTGTAGAAGATGTTAATGGCTGTGTATTATGTGGGGTCTGTGCTTAGCCTGACCCCTGCCTCCATCCCTGCCCTCTCAGTGTGGTGATCTGCCAGAGGAAAACAGAGAAGCTGCCCTACAACACCATTACCATTGCCAGAAGATCCACGACTCGAACCAGCCACTACCAGATTCTAGAGTGAGCCAGCATGTTCATTCAGAGCCCAACAAGTTGAAATGTGTTGTTTTGAGATTTTTCATGTAGCATCGACAAGTGTCTCCATTGATGTATATTTCTGTATTGCTCTTACAGATTGATTTGGTGGTATCAATATCAATTAATGTTCCTCGTTTCAGTGTTAGTAATTTAGGTGTTGTCTTGCAGCGACATCGACGTCACCAAGCAGTTCACAGTAACCAGAGTCGAGTTGCGGAAGAGAATCACCATGAGGTAGAGGAGGTGGGCAACCACAACCTTCTGCATGGAGAATGACTTCAGGTACATAGCAGGCCTCCTAGTCCAATCCTTCACCACGCTAAAACCATGGCTGCATCTCAATAGTCTGTAGTGGCTTCCTTTCTTCATCCCTTCACCTCATCTGCAAACTGATCTGGATAGTGATTATCATCTTTCCATAGACTGGAAGCTTGTAGAGCAAAACGGAGAGCACCATAGTGTTAGTGAGAGTATCATCTTTCCATAGACTGGAAGCTTGTAGCCCAACCCATTCAGAAGCTACAGACATTTTCTTGAGAAGACCGATTTTCGGGATGTCTCATGGTCTGACAAACACCGCTCTAGCTCTGTCAACTTCCACCGCAGATACGGAAGGGCGACAGGTGGATGTGGTGGATTGATTCAATAACTATTCGCAATCACAGCTCACTCTGTGGATTTGCTTCGTTTTGGTACTCAAACCTGTGCCACCTCAGCTTACAGCTTACGAGGTACACGTGGTCTGAAGAGGATTTTCTCAGGAGGGGGTTTTATTCGTAACAGTAGAAAAGGTGGTTCTATGACGCCTGATGTCTGTGCTCACAGGGCCAATGACTTAGTTAAACTTTAAAGGGAATACAATTCTCTCACATTTAAACGTTTAACATCGCATTACATCATTTCACAAATAGTTTCATCTTTACTCATTCATTTGATTCAATAATTAGATGCAAACCTCAMAACGGAGGCTCCTGTATAAGCAGAGTTATGGTAATGTGGCTGTATTGTCTTTCATGAGGTCACAAACATCAAACAAAACGGACCGGGTCGTAGCTGGCTTKTCCACCGACCGMTTACACATTCTCCAAAACATGGACATTGTTCAGTTCTCAAGTTCTGTGATGTAGTAGAAGTTCCTTTGTTCTACTGTGCAACTCCCTCTCCATACGGCATGGCCAGGGGGAGAGAGTCTCCGCCAGGGATTTACCACCTGAGATAACAGAACCTGGGTGTAAGAGAGAGTGAGAGAGAGGGGGAAGCCACGATCTATACCCAGAAAGGGCCACGTCATGACAACACCTTACCTCTCTCCTCCCCCTGTTAAACACCCTGCCTCTCTCCTTTTTCCATCCTCACCCCCTCCCCCCTTGCCCCCATCCTCACCTCCATTCATCTCCTTATCCTGTTTGAACGCCCCCTCATCCTCCTCACCCCCTGAAACAGTCCTCTCTCCATATTTCCCTCCTTCCCCAACTCACTCACTCCCTCCCTTCTTTCCCCCTTCCTCACCCACTTTTCCTCACCCATGCATCACTATCCTAATGACCCACTGATACTCACTGACTACCGACTACCGACTACACACTGACTACTGACTACGACCAGCAGACTACTGACTACCGACTACCGACCACTGACCACTGACTACTGACTACTGACTACTACCGACTACTGACTACTGCGACTACCGACCACTGACTACTGACTGACCTGACCACTGACTACTGACCACTGACACTGACCTCTAACACTGAACACACCACCTGACCACTGAGTACTAACCACTGACCACGACCACTGACCAGTAACCACTGATACTAACCACTGACACTGACCAGTAACAACTGACCACTGACTACTACCACTGACTTACTAACCACTGACCACTAACCACCGACTAATACGCACTGCCACTGGCTACAACCACTGACCATTAACCACTGATACTAACCACTGACTACTAACTTACTGACCACTGACCAGTAACCACTGACTACTGACTACTAACCATGACTACTAACCACTGACCACTGGCTATTAACCACTGACCATTAACCACTGACTACTAACCACTGACTACTAACTACTGACCACTGACCCAGTAACATGACTATGACTACTAACCACTGACTACTAACCACTAACCACGAACTTACTGACCATCTGACTACTAACCACTAACATGACTACTAAACCCACTACATACACTGACTACTGGACTACTAACCACTGACTACTACTAACCACGACACACGACTACGACACATATGAACCACGACTTACTAACCACTGACTACTAACCACTGACTACTGACTGACTAACCACTGAACTAAACCACTATACCACTGACTACTAACCCCTGAATACTGACTACTAACCACTGACTACTAACGCACTGAACCACTGACTACTACACCACTGACTACTAACACTGACTCTATAAACACTGACTACTAACACTATATGACTACTACACTGACTACTGACACTAACCATGACTACTAACCACTAACCACTGACTACTAACCACTGACTACTGACTACTCCACCTGACTACAACTACTGACCACTGACTACTAACCACTGACTAGCTGACTACTAACACAGCTGACTCACTGACTACTAACCACTGAAACTACTAACCATGACTACTAACCACTGCACTTACTAACCATGACCACTGACTACTAACCAGTGACTACTAACCACTGACTACTGACTACTAACACTGACCACTGACTACTAACCACTGACACTGACTACTAACCACTGACTACTGACTACTAACCACTGATTTACAACCACTGACTACTGACTTACAACCACTAAACTACTAACCACTGACTACTAACCACTGACCACTGACTCACTAACACTGACTACTAACACTGACTACTGACTACTAACCTACTGACCACTGACTACTGAACCACTGCGACTACTGACTACTAACCACTGGACTACTACACTGACACGCTCAACCACTGACATAACCACTGACCTACACTAACCACTGACCAACTGACTACTAAACGACTACTGGATAACCATGCACTGACTAACTAACCACTGACTTACTAACCACGTAACCACTGACTACTGAACACTAAACCACTGACACTGACTACGTAAACTAACTGACACTCACTAACACTGACTACTGACTTACTAACCCTGACCTACGACTACACACTCACTAGACACTAACCAACCACTGACTAACCACTACACCTTACTAACAACCACTGACTACACTACCAGACTACCACATGCACACTGACTACTAACCACTGACTACTAACCACTAACACTGACTACTAACCACTTGACCACGGACTACTAACAACTGACTACTAACCATGACGTTTTTTCCTTTTGAACAGGCACATGTCCAGACACATTTACTTGACTGGAGGACCCGTTGTTTCTGTTCTGCTCTCCTGCCTAGTTACAACGGGCACATCTCTGCCCAACGCAAGTAAAAAGACCCGAAGCACAGGCCAAAATGTATCTCTTCTCCTTCCACTCCCTAACATCCCCAGAGGTAGAGAGGAGAGAGGGTTGTGCGAGTAGAGGAGAGGGAGGAGCAGGTGTTTGAGAGAGAGAGAGGAGAGGAGGTGTTTGGAGATGAAGAGGAGGAGAGAGGTTTGTAAGAGGGAGAGAGAGTTAGCGAGAGAAGCGAAGTAGTAGGCGGTTGAGAGAGAGAGAGAGAGAAGTGTTAGAGAAGAGAGGTGTTTGAGAGATGAGAAGAAGAGAGAGAGAGGACAGAGGTGTTTGAGATAGAGACTTAAGAAAGAGAGTACGTTAGGAGAGAGGGGAGCAGAGTTGTTGAGGGAGAGAGAAGAGGAGAGAGAGAGAGAGAGCAGAGAGTGTTTAGAGAGAGAAGAGGCAGATTTGATGGAGAGAAGAGAGAGAGAAGAGAGAGAAGAGGGTGAGAGAGAGAGAAGAGAGAAGAAGAGAGAGAGACGAGAGAGAGAGAGAATTATGATGGAGAGGGAGAACCTGAGGAGAGTAGCTGGGTCTTTCAACTACTGTAAATGATAACCTTCGACTAGAGAGTGAATGGAGTCTTGCTACTGGGAGGAATTAATGGACTGTTGGTTCGAGGATAACCTAAATGCACGCTCATTACCTTCTCCTCTTCAACAAAAGGGCTAATGTAGAATGGAATTGTAATCCAACGAAGATTTCAAATCTGACCCGGAGTAGACGTAAAGTATGGCTTAAACATATGCCTACAATTAACAAGGTGGGCCAAGCGTATTAAAGACGCCATAATGGGCAAGAGACTATACCCAGGCCCACAGGAGACCCGTAAAGGGACAAAAACTGTTTATTTAGTACCTCTGATTTCAACGTTCAAATGAAAAACAGAGCAAAAAAAAACTAATGGGAAACTTAAGAGGCTATTTCTCATTGACAAACACTGACAAACAAATTTAAATATGTACATTTAAACTTTTCAATTTACATTGAACATCGTTGCTTTACTGCTTTGTTGTTGAAACAATGTGACATTCTTGCCTCTGGAACTTTAAAAAATGATCTCTCTCTTTGGGGGG
>NW_019944261.1:36060-39216 GCF_002910315.2 Salvelinus sp. IW2-2015 | reverse complement strand
GAGAGAGAGAGAGAGAGAGAGAGAGAGAGAGAGAGAGAGAGAGAGAGAGAGATATGATGGAGAGGGAGACCTGAGGAGAGGAGCTGGGTCTTTCAAGCTACTGTAAATGATAACCTTCGACTAGAGAGTGAATGGAGTCTGCTACATGGGAGGAATAATGGACTGGTTGGTTTGAGAGTAACCTAAATGCACTGCTATTACCTTCTCCTCTTCAACAAAGGGCTAATGTAGAATGGAATGTAATCCAACGAGAGTTCAATCTGACCCGAGTAGACGTAAGTATGGCTTACATATGCTACAATTACAGGTGGGCCAAGCGTATAGACGCATAATGGCAAGAGACTATACAAGGCCCACAGAGACCCTAAAGGGACAAACTGTTATAGTACCTCTGATGTTCACGTTCAAATGAAACAGAGCAAACTATGGAAACTTAGAGYCTATTCTCATTGACAAACACTGACAAACAATTTAAATATGTACATAAACTTTTCAATTTACATGACATCGTTGCTTTACCTTTTGTTGTCTGACAATGTGACATTCTTGCTCTGGAACTAAAAATGTACCGTAAAAATCATGGACGACGGTGGCTCACAGCAGCCAAAGGTAGGGGGGGTGGGTGCTGTTGTGCTTCGTTTTCTTAAAGACACTGCGACAATTACAGCATGTAACAGGCTGTTAATGCAATTTCAGGTAAACACTCAATAAAGAAAGTCTGAAATATCATGACAATGTGTATACATTTCAGCTGTTTCAAAAACATTCCTCTGCAATCAGAGTTTTTACTGTATGCATGTTGGGCTCAACGAGACCATTCTGTTTACACTGCCCCACGTAGAGGTGGCAACTGTCGCGTGRGGCCTCCGGAGGTGTCACGCCCTGACCTTAGAGATCCTTATTGTTCACTGTTTGGTTAGGTCAGGGTGTGACTCGGGTGGGAAATTCTATGTCTTCTGTTTCTTTGTTTTTTGGCCAGTGTGGTTCCCAATCAGAGACAACGATAGACAGCTGCCTCTGTCTATCGTTGTCTCTGATTGGGGATCATACTTAGGCAGCCCCTTTTCCCACCATTAGGTTTTGGGATCTTGTTTTCTGTTTAGTGTCTTAGGCTGACAGAACTGTGCGCTTTCGTTTTCGTTTTCGCTTTTGTTATTTTGTTTGAGTGTTTTTTGAATAAACGAATCATGAACACTTTCCACGCTGGGCTTTGGTCTACTCTTCCTACCACCAACGAGAGCCGTTACAGGAGGTAGTGTTCAAGACGTGAGAATTAGGCAAATTGACATTACAGTAACGTCTCTCTCGATCTATCAAATCTATCAAAATCTATCCATTCTTCTATCCATTCTGAAAACAGATCCATTACCATTCTATCCATTCTGTAACAGATCCTACCATTCTTATACAGATCCATTACCATTCATCCATTCTGTAACGAATCCTTATACCATTACTATCCTTCTGTAAACAGATCCATACCCATTCTGTAACAGATCCAACTTATTGCTATCCATTCTGTTAACAGACCATTTACCATTCTATCCATTCTGTAACAGATCCATACCATTCTATCATTTTCATTCAGACTTAGTGGAATTACAGGTGGGCCAATAAAACAGAGAAAAATATCCTAGGTACCACTAGGGCTCCTCCACATTTTATTTCAAAACACCAGACTTGGTCTGCATCCCCAATGGTCCCTTATCCCTACAAAAGTGCCATTAATATGAGACCTCTCTATGTAAGGGAAAAGAGTGTCATTTGGAGAGCAGCAATGGAGTTTCATAGCCCCCGCAGCAGAATCAATAATGTATGTACACAATACTCTGCTTCCGTCTCGCTCGGCTTCTCGACTCTACCCAGGCAACGCAACACATCCCACTCTCTCTTTGCTATAAGCCGCCGAGTCTGAACCAACAACGGCGGCACGCACCGTATCAATCAAGAAATTGGCATGTTTCAGAAGCAACATTCACAAAATGTCCGAATGAAAATCCACATCTCCTTACACAGCCTCTCGCTTGCGTGCCTGTGCCTAGTGGTGGTGTCAGGAAAATAACCTCACGCTCAACGTCAACAAAAACAAAGGAGATGATCGTGGACTCAGGAAAACAGCAGAGGGAGCACCCCCCTATCCATATCGACGGGACAGTAGTGGAGAGGGATGAACGTTTTAAAGTTCCTCGGCGTACACATCACGGACAAACTGAAATTGGTCCACCCACACAGACAGCGTGTGAAGAAGGCGCAGCAGCGCCTCTTCAACCTCAGGAGGCTGAAGAAATTCGGCTTGTCACCAAAAACACTCACAAACTTTTACAGATGCACAATTGAGAGCATCCTGTCTGGCTGTATCACCGCCTGGTACGGCAACTGCTCCGCCCACAACCGCAAGGCTCTCCAAGAGGTAGTGAGGTCTGGCACAACGCATCACCGGGGGCAAACTACCTGCCCTCCAGGACACCTACACCACCCGATGTCACAGGAAGGCCATAAAGAGCATCCAAGGACAACAACCACCCGAGCTACTGCCTGTTCACCCCACTATCATCCAGAAGGCTAGGTCAGTACAGGTGCATCAAAGCAAGGAACGAGAGACTGAAAAAACCGCTTTCTATCTCAAGGACATCAGACTGTTAAAACAGCCACCACTAACATTGAGTGGCTGCTGCAACATACTGACTCAACTCCAACTCCTTTAATAATGTAAAAATTGATGAAAAATGTATCAGTAGCCACTTTAAACAATGCCACTTCATATAATATTTACATACCCTACATACTCATCTCATATGTATATACTGTACTCGATACCATCTACTGCATCTTGCCTATGCCGTTCCTGTACCATCACTCATTCAATATATTTTTAGTACATATTCTTCATTCCTTTACACTTGTGTGTTATAAGGATTGTTGTTAAATTGTTAGGTTAGATTACTCGTTGGTTATTACTGCATTGTCAGAACTAGAAGCACAAGCATTTCGCTACACCCGCATTAACATCTGCTAACCATGTGTATGTGACAAATAACATTGATTTGATTAGCGTGTGTGTGTGTGTGTGTGTGTGTGTGTGTGTGTGTGTGTGTCTGTGTGTGGTGTGTTGTTGGTGTTGTGTGTTGTGTGTTGTGTGTGGGTGTTGTGTTGTGC
>NW_019944261.1:21785-36035 GCF_002910315.2 Salvelinus sp. IW2-2015 | reverse complement strand
GAACAGATCCATACCATTCTCCATTCGTAAAATCATACATCTATCCATTCTGAAAACAGATCCATTACCATTCTATCCATTCTGTAACAGATCCTTACCATTCTTTAACAGATCCATACCATTCATCCATCTGTAACAATCCAATACCATTACTATCCATTCTGTAAACAGAGCCATACCCATTCTTGTAACAGATCCAACTTATTCTATCCATTCTGTAACAGATCCATTACCATTCTATCCATTCTGTAACAGATCCATACCATCTATTCATTTTCATTCACTTATGAGATACAGGTGGGCCAATAAAACAAGAGAAAATATCCGGTACCACTAGGGCTCACTCCACATTTTTATTTCAAAACATCCGACTTGGTCGCATCCCCAATGGTGTCCCTTATCCCTACAAAAGTGCCAGTTAATATGAGACCTCTATGTAAGGGAAAGAGTGTCATTTGGAAGCAGCAATGGAGTTTCAATAGCCTCCCGCAGCAGATATCAATAATGTATGCTACACAATACTCTGCTTCCGTCTCCGCTCGGCTCTCGTCAGCTCTACCCAGGCAACGCACACATCCCCACTCTCTCCTTTGTATTAAGCCGCCGAGTCTGACCAACAACGGCGCAGCGCACCGTATCAAATCAAGGAAATTGGCATGTTTCAGAAGCAACATTCACAAAATGTCCGAATGAAAATCCACATCTCCTTACACAGCCTCTCGCTTGCGTGCCTGTCTAGCTTGGTGTCAGGAAAATAAACCTCACGCTCAACGTCAACAAAACAAAGGAGATGATCGTGGACTCAGGAAACAGCAGAGGGAGCACCCCCCTATCCATATCGACGGGACAGTAGTGGAGAGGATGAACGTTTTAAAGTTCCTCGGCGTACACATCACGGACAAACTGAATTGGTCCACCCACACAGACATGCTTGTGAAAGGCGCAGCAGCGCCTCTTCAACCTCAGGAGGCTGAAGAAATTCGGCTTGTCACCAAAAAGCACTCACAAACTTTTACAGATGCACAATTGAGAGCATCCTGTCTGGCTGTATCACCGCCTGGTACGGCAACTGCTCCGCCCACAACCGCAAGGCTCTCCAAGAGGGTAGTGAGTGGTCTGCACAACGCAATCACCGGGGGCAAACTACCTGCCCTCCAGGACACCTACACCACCCCATGTCACAGGAAGGCCATAAAGATCACAAGGACAACACCACCCGAGCTACTGCTGTTCACCCCACTATCATCCAGAAGGCTAGGTCAGTACAGGTGCATCAAAGCAGGGAACGAGAAGACTGAAAAACCGCCTATCTACTCAAGGACATCAGACTGTAAACAAGCCACCACTAAACATTGAGTGGCTGCTGCCAACATTACTTGACTCAACTCCAACTCCTTTAATAATGTAAAAATTGATGAAAAATGTATCAGTAGCCACTTAAACAATGCCACTTCATATAATATTTACATACCCTACATTACTCATCTCATATGTATATACTGTACTCGATACCATCTACTGCATCTTGCCTATGCCGTTCTGTACCATCACTCATTCATATATTTTTATGGTACATATTCTTCATTCCTTTACACTTGTGTGTATAAGGTAGTTGTTGTTAAATTGTTAGGTGTAGATTACTCGTTGGTTATTACGCAGCATGTGTCAGAACTAGAAGCACAAGCATTTCGCTACACCCGCATTAACATCTGCTAACCATGTGTATGTGACAAATAACATTGATTTGATTAGCTGTGTGTGTTTGTGGTGATGTAAGATTCGTGTGTGGTGTGTGTGGTGTGTAGTGTGGTGCTGTGTTCGGTTGAAGTGGTGAGGTTACAACACAGTGGTGTGTGTGGTGTGAGTAGCGTGGTGCGTAAGGGTGCGCGACCGTTTGATGCTGTGGTGTGTGTGTGTTGTGTGTGTGTGTGTGTGTGGTGTGTGTGGTGGGGTGGTCCTGCGCACAGATCGCCGTGTGTGGGGTGGTGGTGGTGTTGTGAGTGTGTGTGATGTATTGTGCCCTGAACAACACACGGAAAACAAAATCATAACCTCGGCAGCCATGGACATAATAATAATTAAATTCCTTTAATTAAACTGTCTTAGCGATAGCCCCCTTTTTTTAAATTTTTCGCTAAAAGACATACACTAATCTAACTGCCTGTAGCTCAGGCCCTGAAGCAACAAGTGTGTGTGTGTGTGTGTGTGTGTGTGTGTGTGTGTGTGTGTATGTATGTGTGCCTGACAACCAGGGCCTGCTAGCGCCACTGTTACTGTGAAGGAGGCTGAAGGGGCCTCTGCTCTCTACCCTCAG
This sequence comes from Salvelinus sp. IW2-2015, assembly GCF_002910315.2. NCBI lineage: Eukaryota > Metazoa > Chordata > Actinopteri > Salmoniformes > Salmonidae > Salvelinus > Salvelinus sp. IW2-2015. Next base: position 33,721 of record NW_019944261.1, on the reverse strand, counting down.
ACAGGCTGGGGGAAGGAAAAGGACTGTGATACTGCCATTACACAGGCAGAGAGAAGAGAAGGGGTCATGATGCTTTCCTCAGACTCAGAATGACTTAGGGAAAAGGGATTACGCAACGCAGTCAATACACAAGACAGACTGGGAGAAAAGAGAGGGAATATGCAATCATTACAGTCTCCGAGTAAAGACAGGAGTCACTACCGTCATTACTACATTCAGTCAGAGTAAAGACAGGAGTCACTACAGTCATTAACTTCTTCTGGCTGCAAGCCCGAGGTCGGGCACAATATGACAACAGCCACTTCAAGTGCAGGGCGCGAAATTCAAAATATATATWTTTTTTAAATATTTAACTTTCACACATTAACAAGTCCAATACAGCATTTGAAAGATAAACATCTTGTGAATCCAGCCAACATGTCCGATTTTTAAAATGTTTTACAGCGAAAACACCACGTATATTTATGTTAGCTCACCACCAAATAGAAAAAAGGACAGACATTTTTCACAGCACAGGTAGCATGCACAAAGCCAACCTAACTAACCAAGATCCAACCAAACTAACCAAGAAACAACTTCATCAGATGACAGTCCTATAACATGTTACACAATAAATCTATGTTTTGTTCGAAAAATGTGCATATTTGAGGTATAAATCAGTTTTACATTGCTGCTACCATCACAGCTACCGTCAGAAATAGCATCGACGCAGCCAGAGTAATTACAGACACCAACGTCAAATACCTAAATACTCATCATAAAACATTTCGGAAAAATTTATGGTGTATAGCAAATGAAAGACAAAGATCTTGTGAATACAGCCAAAATGTTTCCGATTTTTTAAGTGTTTTACAGCGAAAACACAATATAGCGTTATATTAGCTTACTACAATAGCTAACACACAACAGCATTGATTCAAGGCAAACGGTAGCGATAGCACAGTTCGACAGATATATGAAATAGCATCATAAAATGGGTGTCACGATCGTCGTAGTGAGGAGAAGAAGTGGACCAAGGCGCAGCGTGTGAGAAATACATCTTCCTTTTATTTTGATGAAGACGTAACACGAAACGAAACACTCTTACAACAAAACTAACAAAACAAAACAAACGACTGTGAAGCTATAAACGAAAGTGCACGCACAAGCTTACTACTGCATCTCAAATATAGACAATTACCCACAATCACCTAAAAGCCTATGGCTGCCTAATAATATGGCTCCCAATCAGAGACCAACAATAACCAGCTGTCTCTGATTGAGAACGCACAACCAGCAACCAGTAGACTTTCCTAGACCTCTCTCCTGAACACAACCCCATACACTATACAAAACCCCTAACAATACACACACCCTAAACTAGACAAAACACACAAAACTTCCATGTCACACACCCTGACTTAACTAAAAAATAATAGAAAAAAACAAAAGAATACTAAGGCCAGGGCGTGACAATGGGTCCTACTTTTGGTGATCTTCCATCAGAATGTTGTACAAGGGGCCTTTGTCCAGAACAGTCTTTGTTTGGGTTTAGAACGTCGTTTTTCCCTCTTGAATTAGCAAGCGCACTAGCCAAGTAGTGCGAAGCTCTCCATCCTGAACAAAGGGACACAACGCAACACGCCTAACGTCCCGAAAAAAATTTCAATAATCTAATAAAACTATATTGAAAAAACATACTTACGCATGATATATGTGACATGTATCAAATAAACATCAAAGCCGGAGATAGAGTAGTCGCTTATAACGACAGCTTTCAAGAAGGCAATTCCAGGTCCAACATTTGCGCTTTTCTAGAAAACAGGAAATGGCGGACACCGTCATTCCAAGATGATTATACACCTCAGACCAAGATAATCACTTCATTTCTCCTCTCACTTCTCTTGACATCTAGAGGAAAGGTGTTATGACGTGCATGTATACTAACTAACGTATCATGCCCATTTATAGCAAGCACTAGAACAGAGACCCTTGATATCAGAAAATTCCACGTACTACAAGAAAGTGGGCTGCAGAATGACTATTGTTCTCACTACGAAGAGAATAATTCTCAACACGGTTTAGACGAACTTAGACGAGTGTTTTACTATCACAACTAGTAAATAATAAAATGCATATTATACGAAGCAAGAATTGAGTACACGAAGGCCACGATTTATGAAATGGCCACATTTTATCAGAGCTAACTCATAACTGCACCCCTGCAGCCTGACAGAGTTTAAGACAGCTTTGCGAAAAGCAGAAGAACGTCCTACAGCATCATGACTCAGGAAAAGCAAGAAGTCTATCAGCTCTACTGTGTCAGAACAAGAAGAGCGCCTACTATTCAAGTTCTACTCAGCAGGCCAGAAGGCACAAGCAGGTCTATACCAGTCCTCACTCCAGGCAGAAAAGGAAGAAGGCTATCAAGTCTACTCAGGGCGGAACTAGAAGACGGCTATAGCTCGTAACTCCAGGCGCGAAAGGAAGAGGTTCATACGTCTAACATCAGGGCGAAGGAAGAGGTCTTATACTCAGGAAAGCGAAGCCAGTCTATAGCTACTCTCTACTCAAGGCCGAAAGAGCGAAGACGCATATAGTCTTACTCAGGACAAAGAAAAGAGGTCCATATAGTCTACTCAGAGAAAAAGAAAGAGCGTACTACCTACTCTACTTCGGCAGAAAGAAGGAGCAAGTCAATATACGTACTACATTCACGAGGAAAAAGGAACGCAGTCTACCTAGACTACTATGTCACGGCGAAAAAAGCGAAGACGGTCATTATAGTCTCACTCAGGGACACAAGAAACGACGGCGTCATAGTCTAATTACCAGCGGAAAAGGCAAGTAGGCTCTCCACCACACACTCATCTACCAGAGAGAACACAAGCCAAGAACTTCTATTATCTCAAACTCAATGATGCATCGGAAAGGCACAGCAGCCCGCCTCTATAGTACTAACTCAGCAGCCAAACAGGAAAAGAAGACGTCCTATAGTCTACTCTCAGGGAAAGGCAACGAATCTGCGAATCATAATATCATAACCTCCAGCGAAACGAAAGCCAGGCCGCTACTCATCTCAGTCTACCTCAGGAAAATCACGACAAAGGCAAGCCGTCTATAACAACGCTCCTAACTTCAACGGGAAAGAAATACGCGGCAATTGGGTACCTATACAAGCTACATACTCAAGGCCAAACAACTGAAATTTGCAAGCTCCACGTCATATACGTACCTAACTCAGAGACCCGGCAAAGCCACACAAGTCTATAGTCTACTCCAGAGAAAGTAGCACTGAGATACTATAACGACTCTAACTCCAGCGGCTCACAAGCAAGAAAGTAACCATAGATCTAACCTCAGGCAAAAACGATAGAAGAGCTAATCAGATCTACACCATCGACGGGCGACAAGAAGCACGAGTCTTAATATTCTATATTCAGGACGCAAAGGAACCGACCACCGCGTCATAATATCTTACCTCAGGAAACAGCAGAAAGAACTTCATGGCTCTACTAGGCTAACTACAGCAACCGTGAAAGACAGAAGAGGTCGTATAACAGGTCACTAAACTCACGCCGAGACAGGAACCCGAGTAACTATAACGTTCTACTCCAGGACGAAAGAACGAAGCGCCTACTATCAAGTCATACATCAGCGAAAAAACCAGGAACAGAACGGAATAACCTAATCCAGCTCATACATCACGGCCAACCCGGAACCAGACGACGTCCTATACGGTACCTACCTCAAGAAGCAAACGCACGACAGAGCATGGTACATATAGATCATACTCAGAGGAACAAGAAGCAGGAATCTACTAAGCTCTACACATCAGCGGCCGAAGTAAACTAGGGTTCACAATACTATAAGTTACACATAACCTAAGACCGACGAACCAAGCAAACATGAACAGGCCACACATACTATAAGTCCTAAACCATCTCAGGCCACAAGGAACCGAGTCTATAACCGCTCCTCCACTTCCAGACCATCACCACGGAAAGGCACGAGAGTATCATATATAGCTACTACTCAGACGGCGCAAACCGACCAAGACAGGAATCTAATAAGCATACTCAGGGAAAAGGAAGAGGTCTAATAGTCTACTCAGGGGAAAGGAAGAGGTCTATAGGACTACTCAGGGAAGAAAGGACAGAGGTCTATAGTCTACTCAGGGAAAGGAAGAAGGTCTCATAAGTCTACTCAGGGAAAGGAAGAGCGTCTTCTATAAGGCTTACATCACGGGAGAAAGGAAGAGGTCTATAGTCTACTCAGGAAAGGAAGAGTCTATAGTCTACTCAGGAAAAGGAAGAGTCTATAAGTCTAACTCAGGGAACAGGAAGCAGACGCTCTATAGTCTACTCAGGGAAAAGGAAGAGGTCTATAGTCTACTCAGGGAAAAGGAAGAGGTCTATAGTCTACTCAGGGAGCAACGTGACCATGATATTCTAGTTGAGATAAATACAAGAGTTGATTCAGACAGCAACATAGGTGCAGTGATCATTTTATGTTGGAACTGTTAGCAGACATAGGTGTTTCTTTGATGGCTAATACAACATCAATACAGCACTGTCTGCTAGTCCAACAACCCGTTTTATAATCAAAGTTAACCATCTTCATCTAATCGGAGAAAATAAATGGATTGAACGAGGCTTAACAACTACAAWATAGACATTTACCCAGTAGCTCATCATCCTAAAGAGCAAATATTGATCCAGCAAGGAGTGTTTTCCCACTAGACGCTCCTTTACTGAGAAATATTCAAAGGAGCTAACCGCTAACCACTCAGAGGCCCGTGGGGATCTGTTGGTGCCCCTCACGGGCCAGTGTTGGTGCCGTCTCTAATCCAGCCTCTATGTTGCACATGGCATACTCATTAAGGCTTAGGCAGACAGGTGAGCTAACAGGGACTCAGATGTTCTGCTGTACAGTGTCCTCTTATACTCCTAACAAACTCTTTAAGTTCAACTTTGYTCAAAGTGTCTTATGCTAGACAATAGAAAATGCAGAGAAAAGAGGAAGTGTAGTTCCCTATTGTACTTTCTTAGATATATTTTTGAAGTCAAAATGTCTGCAGAAGATAAAGTGGGGTAATTCAACTGTATGAGACGTGAGGTATGGGGGATTTCAGGTGTAAAGGACCAATAACAGGTGAATTGACATGTTTTCAGTTTAAGGTGATTTGAACAAATACACTACATGACCAAAAGTATGTGGACATGCTCATCAAACATCTCATTCCATAATCATGGGCATTAACATGGAGTCGGTCCCTCTTTGCTGCTATAACAGCCTCCACTCTTCTGGGAAGGCTTTCCACTAGATGTTGGAACATTGCTGCGGGGACTTGCTTCCATTCAGCCACAAGAGCATTAGTGAGGTCGAGCATTGATGTTGGTGGATTAGGCCTGGCTTGCAGTCGGCGTTCCAATTTATCCTAAAGGGGGTTGAGGTCAGGGCACTGTGCAGGCCAGTCAAGTTCTTCCACAACTTCTCGACAAACCATTTCTACATGGACCTCGCTTTGTGCACAGGGACATTGTCATGCTGAAACAGGAAAGGGCCTTCCCAAACTTTCCCTTCACTGGAACTAAGGGCCTAGCCCGAACCATGAAAAACAGCCCGAGACCATTACTCCTCCTCCACCAAACTTTACAGTTGACACTATGCATTCGGGCAGGTAGCGTTCTTCTGGCAGCCGCCAAACCCAGATTCGTCTGTCGAACTGCCAGATAGTGAAGTGTGATTCATCACTCRAGAGAACACGTTTCCACTGCTCCAGAGTCCAATGGCGGCGAGCTTTACACCACTCCAGCCAATGRGTGGCATTGCGCATGGTGATCTTAGGCTTGTGTGCGGCTGCTCGGCCATGGAAACCCATTTCATGAAGCTCCCAACGAACAGTTCTTGTGCTGACGTTGCTTCCAGAGGCAGTTTAGAACTCGGTAGTAAGTGTTGCAACCGAGGACAGACAATTTTTACGCGCTATACACTTCAGCACTCTGCGGTCCCGTTCTGTGAACTTTTGTGGCCTACCACTTTGCGGCTGAGCCATTGTTGCTCCAAGACGTTTCCACTTCACAATAACAGCACTTACAGTTGACCCGGGGCAGATCTAGCAGGGCAGACATTTCACCCCACTGACTTGTTGGAAAGGTGGCATCCTATGACGGTGCCACGTTAAAAGTCACTGAGATCTTCAGTAAGGCCATTCTACTGCCAATGTTCATCTATGGAGATTGTATGGCTGTGTGCTCTATTGTGTTACACCTGTCAGCAACGGGTGTGGCTGAAATAGCCAAATCCACATACTTTTGTAAATATAGTGTATGTAACTTTAACCCTAAGGTCCCCCTCTGCCTGGAGTAGAATTGAATGACCCAGCTTAGCTTGGGAAAGTAATAGATGGAACTAACCTCCCACACATCCCATCTACATTGCTGAGTCTGATGGCGGTCAGAGTGGAGGTCATATGGGATGTTCTGGCTGTTCTCCTCTGCCCAAATAAACATTTTATTCCAGGACATGCAGCATATTCAGATGAAGGTAGCTACTATAAGCAGCTAGCTAAGCGCTCATCCATGTTGTGTCATACTCTACTGGCCCCCTTGCTTGTGATTCATTAATCTCACAGAGCTGCGTGCGCGTGTGTGTGTGTGTGTGTGTGTGTGTTGTGTGTGTGTGTGTGTGTGTGTGTGTGTGTGTGTGTGTGTGTGTGGTGTGTGTGTGTGTGTGTGTGGCTGTGTGTGTGTGTGTGTGTGTGTGTGTGTGTGTGTGTGTGTGTGTATGCTGCGTGTGTGCAGTGTGTTTCTTATAACCCAGCCCCTTCACATATTCCCCCAGTTAGGATATATACATCCCCCGGGGTTTCAACAAGGACTAACATCCTGAACACAAAGTGTCAACATTATTATAGATGTATAGAATAATAGGCTGTTGGTATATAAATATATTGTAGTAGTAGATAATTATAATGTCGGGACCTAATTAAATACTAATACATACAAAAGTTCAGTTCAACAACAACAACAACGACGACATCAACAACAACAGTCAAGAATCTAATTTGCACTTACTACAATGCAATTCACATCCACTGAACAACAACAAAGTCACAAATCAAAGGAAGGTGATATAACTAAATGTTGTAGTAAATAAGGTGTAACATTTCTGGGCATGCAGGGCTGGAGGAAATTCATTCTGGTTGTCTGGCTTTGTGTTGTGTCTGTTTTATGGAATATAAAATCCAAATCAAAGAGAGTTCTGGTGAACGGCCCATGTAAATCCAAGCAAAGCCAAGCAGACCCAGACCCTTTGAAGAGCTGATCGCTCTGAGGATGACACTGAGCTAACCTCTATTTCAAAGAACGTTCATAGCTCTTGTGCTAACAGATGATTGGTCCATAGCTCCTGTGCTAACAGATGATTGGTCCATAGCTCCTGTGCTAACAGATGATTGGTCCATAGCTCCTGTGCGAAGAGGTTATAGTCTACGCAGGGAAAGGAAGAGGTCTATAGTTCTCAGGGGAAGAGCTTATACAACTCAAGGGGGAAAGGAAAGAGGTCTATTTATAAAGAAGGTCACTCAGGGAAAGGAAGAGGTCTTTGTCTCTCAGGGAAAGGAAGAGGTCTATAGTCTACTCAGGGGAAAGGAAGAGGTTTAGATCTACTCAGGACAAGGAAGAGGTTAGTCTTCAAGGATATATCTACTCAGCGGAAGGAAGAGGTTATAGTTCTACTTCAGGGAAAGGAAGAGGTCTATAGTCTAACTCAGGGAAGAGGAGAGGTCTATAGTCTACTCAGGGGAAGGAAGAGGTTCTATAGTCTATACTCAGGGAAAAGGAAGAGGTTACCGGGAAGGAGTACTAAAGTCTACTCAGTGGGGGCAGAAGGAGTCTTTCAATAAGGGATCAGGGGGAAGAGGGTATAGTTCTTGACGAAGGGTCATAGTCTACATAAGGACGGTCTATATATTTCGGGGAAGAGAGGTCTTATAGTCTACTCAGGAAGGAAGAGGTCTATAGTCTCTCTCAGGGAAAGGAAGAGGTCTATAGTCTACTACTAGGGGAAAGGAAGAGTCTATAGTCACTTACTCAGGGGAAAAGAGAATGCATCAGGAAGAGGTTATCAGTAAAGCTACTCTACGAGTGAAAAGGAAGAGGTCTATAAGTCTACTCAGGGAAGGAAGAGGTCTATAGTCTATACGTGAGGAAAGGAAGAAGGTTATAGTTACTCAGGGGCAAGGAAAGAGGTCTATAGTCCCTACCTCGGGAAAGGAAAGCTTAGTTACTCGGAGGTCTAATAGTCCTACTCAGGGGAAAGGAGAGGTCTAATCCTACTGCAGCGTGAAAAGGAAGAGGTTATTATTACTCGGGAGAGTATTCTCCAGGGAACAGGAAGAGGTCCTAAAGTCTAATCTCGGCGAATAAGGGTAATGAGGTTATAGTCAACCGTATCAGACGGAAGTGACAGTTCTAATGTTAGGGGGTTGGAATCATGATATTCTAGTTAGGAATACAATCAGAGTTGATTCCAGACAGCAACTAGGTGCAGTGATGCATTTATGTGGAACTGGTTTAAGCAGAAACATAGGGTGATTTGACTTTGATCTGGGGAGGAGACGGCTTAATTACCAACGATGCAAGTACATGCACTGTCTGTCTAGTCCACACCCGTTTTATAATCAAGTTAACCCTCTGGGTAATGGTGCATATCATATAGACTGTAGTTGCTTGGTACGTGAATAAATTGAGGAACCATAAGGATTGAACGAGGCATTATACACTAAAATATAGAACTTATACCTCAGTAGCATTCATCAATCCTAAGAGCAAATATTGATCCAGCAAGGAGTGTTTTTCCCCACTAGACCGCTCCTTTACTGGAGAAATATTCAAAGGAGCTAACCGCTAACCACTCAGAGGCCCGTGGGGATTCTGTTTGGTGCGCCCTCGCCTCACGGCCAGTGTTGGTGCCGTCTCTAATCCAGCCTCTATGTTTGCACATGGCATACTCATTAAGGCTTAGGCAGACAGTGAGCTAACAGGGACTCAGATGTTCTGCTGTACAGTGTCCCTCTTATACTCCTAACAAACCTCTTTAAGTTCAATACTTGTGATCAAAGTGTCTTAATGCTAGACAATGAGAAAATGCAGAGAAAAGAGGAAGTGTAAGTTCCTATTGTACTTTCTTAGATATATTTTTGAAGTCAAAATGTCTGCAGAAGATAAAGTGGGGTAATTCAACTGTATGAGACGTGAGGTATGGGGGATTTCAGGTGTAAGGACCAAAAAGGTGAATTGACATGTTTTACAGTTTAAGGTGATTTTGAACAAATACACTACATGACCAAAAGTATGTGGACTGCTCATCAAACTCACATTCCCCTCATAATCATGGGCATTAACATGGAGTCGGTCCCTCTTTTTGCTGCTATAACAGCCCTCCACTCTTCTGGGAAGGCTTTCCACTAGATGTGGAACATTGCTCGGGGACTTGCTTCCATTTCAGCCACAAGAGCATTAGTGAGGTCGAGCATTGATGTTGGTGGATTAGGCCTGGCTTGCAGTCGGCGTTCCAATTTATCCTAAAGGGGGTTGAGGTCAGGCACTGTGCAGGCCAAGTCAATCGTTCCTTTTCGATTTCTCGTCCCACGCCAGTCCCGGTTGTCATGCTTTGTCGCCTCCCCTTTCAGACCTTCTCCACAATGCTCTCGAACATGACCATTCACCGCCACTTTCCTCTGTCCTTTCCTAACTCAAAGGCCTGCACGAACTCTGAAACAGCCGTAGCACGCATACTCCTGACACTACCATCCAAACTTTACAGTTGACCTATGGCATCGGCGCAGGTAGCGTTCTTCTGGCAGCCGCCAAACCCAGATTCGTCTGTCGAACTGCCAGATAGTGAAGTGTGATATCACTCTAGAGAAACACGTTTCCACTCTCCAGAGTCCAATGGCGGCGAGCTTTACACCACTCCAGCCAATGTGTGGCATTGCCGCATGGTGATACTTAGGCTTGTGTGCGGCTGCTCGGCCATGGAAACCCATTTCATGAAGCTCAACGAACAGTTCTTGTGCTGACGTTGCTTCCAGAGGCAGTTTAGATCGCGTAGTAAGTGTTGCACACCGAGGACAGACAATTTTTACGCGCTATAACAACCTTCAGCACTCTGTGCGGTCCCCGTTCTGGTGAACTTTTGTGGCCTAACCACATCTCTTTGCGGCTGAGCCTTGTTGCTCCAAGACGTTTCCCACTTCAAATAACAGCACTTACAGTTGACCCGGGCAGATCTAAGCAGGGGAGACATTCCGCCCCCACTGACTTGTTGGAAGAGTGGCATCCTATGACGGTGCCACGTTAAAGTCACTGAGATCTTCAGTAAGGCCATTCTAACTGCGAATGTATCATCTTAGGAGATTGTTGGCTGTGTGCTCTATGTGTTACACCTGTCAGCAACGGGTGTGGTGAAATAGCCAAATCCACATACTTTTGTAAATATATGTATGTAACTTTAACCTAAGGTCCCCTCTGCCTGGAGTAGAATTGAATGACCAGCTTAGCTTGGGAAAGTATAGATGGACTACCTCCACACATCCCATCTACATTGCTGGTCTGGATGGCGGGTCAGAGTGGAGGTCATATGGGAATGTTTCTGGCTGTTCTCCTCTGCCCAAATAAACCATTTTATTCCAGGACATGCAGCATAATTCAGATGAAGGTAGCTTACTATAAGCAGCTAGCTACAGCAGCTCATCCATGTTGTGTCATATCTACTGCCCCGTTGCTTGTGATTCATTATCTCACAGAGTCGCGTGCGCGGCGCATGGGTGTGTGTGTGTGTGTGTGTGTGTGTGTGTGTGTGTGTGTTGTGTGTGGTGTGTGTGTGTGTGTGTGTGTGTTGTGTGTATGTAGTGTGTGTGTGTGTGTGGTGTGTGTGTGTGTGTGTGTGTGTGTGTGTGTTTGTGTTGTGTGTGTGTGTGTGTGTGGTGTTGTGGTGTGTGTGTGTGTGTGTGTTTTGATGTGTTTTGTAGGTGGTGTGGGGTGGTGTGTTGTTGGTGTGTGTGTTGGTTTTTGGTTTGTTGGGTGGTGTGTGTGTGTGGTGGTGTGTGTTTCTTACACCCAGCCCTTCACACATTTTCCCAAGTTAGGATATAATACATCCTCGGGTTTCACAAGGACTAACATCCTGACACAAGAGTGTCAACATTATTATAGATGTATAGAATATAAGGCTGTTGGTATATAAATATATTGTAGTAGTAGATATTATAATGTCGGGACCTAATTAAATACTAATACATACAAAGTTCAGTTCAACAACAACAACAACGCGACAATCAACAACAGTCAAGAATCTAATTTGCACTTACTAAATGCAATTCACATCCGACTGAACATACAAGTCACAAATCAAAGGAAGGTGATATAACTAAATGTTGTAGTAAATAAGGTGTAACATTTCTGGGCATCGGGCTGGAGGAAATTCATTCTGGTTGTCTGGCTTTGTGTTGTGTCTGTTTTTATGGAATATAAAATCCAAATCAGAGTGACAAGGCCCATGTAATCCAAGCAGCAAGCCAAGCAGACCCAGACCCTTGAAGAGCTGATCGCTCTGAGGGATGACACTGAGCTAACCTCTATTTCAAATAACGTTCATAGCTCTTGTGCTAACGATGATTGGTCCATAGCTCCTGTGTGCTAACAGATGATTGGTCGCATAGCTCCTGTGCTAACAGATGATTGGTCCATAGCTCCTGTGCTAACAGATGATTGGTCCATAGCTCCTGTGCTAACAGATGATTGGTCATAGCTCTGTGCTAACAGATGAATTGGTCCATAGTCCTGTGCTAACAGATGATGGTCGCATAGTCTGTGCTAACAGATGATTGGTCACTAGCTCCGAGTACTAACAGATGATTGGTCTATAGCTCCTGAGCTAACAGATGATTT
>NW_019944261.1:13414-20383 GCF_002910315.2 Salvelinus sp. IW2-2015 | reverse complement strand
TTGGTCCATAGCTCCTGTGCTAACAGATGATTGGTCCATAGCTCATATTATTCTGAACTTACTGGATATAAAGTCACATCTTTCATCCATATCATTTTGAATAATGTGTTTTGTACCAGACAGAGATGAGAAGAACACCTGATCTGGCGCCAAACAACAGCACATTTCCATTTCATGTGTAAGGTTGCAAAATGTTGGTACCTTTTCCAAACTCCCACGGTTGTCCAGGAATCCTTGTTGCATTTTGAAATGGTGTGAAGTAGTGCACTAGGACACACCAAGTGTCTTGGCATTTGCAGACGACCTAGCATAGCTGCATTAATATGCTGAGGCAAGACATTCCTTCATATCTTGTACAGGCAAAGCTGTTCTGTTAATTCCATCTATCCTCAGTATAATGTTATGATGTGATCTGCTATTTGAGAACAACCGTTTTTCACATGTTAAAGCGATATCCTTCATCTTGAATATACAAGTGTAGCATATTCATCAAATATTGTCACCTTACTTAGTCCTCTGGGCATAAAGTTGTAATGGAGGTGTTTTGGGAAACCAGGCTTTAGCTCAGAGGACTAACATAGTCATAGTWTTATTATTATTATGTGAAGCCAACCCGTGTTGATCACATAACTACACTTATAGCCACAAACACACATTCAGTAGATGAAACAATAAACCTACAATATTCATGTTTTTGCTAACTATGAAGGCCCCGAGAAAACCTGAAAGCAATTTGGGTTTCAATTAACTTGAAGAGGAACTTGAATAGAGAAAATAGCATTTATTATTAAAGTTTACCCCCATTAAATTGAGGTTTCCTTCTCAAAGAGCGTGACTTGTTGTTGTCATGCAGCTAGAGAAGCATTTACAAGCTCCAAGAGCCAGCTCAGCAACAGTCATGCTATTTACATGGAAATTATTTGTGGAGCTGCAGAGTGAGCAGCAAGTGACGAATCACAAAACGTAAGGAGCCAAAGAGTATTGATGTGGGACAAGCGGAGAATCCTGAATTAAAAAAGATGTTGAAAGCTGAGTTATACAGAACATGAGTGCACTTCTTGACAGAGTAAAACCCATGACATCTAATTTTCATACAGAAACATATTAGATGTATTAACATTATGGACCTGACGAGGTAAATATACTGGACGGTGCATATTGTCCGCTGGTCTGGCCCATGTCAAGTGAAGTGTCTGGCAATACATAATGCCCATTTATAGTTTTTGTGAGAATATATAGTACAAGTCAAACGTTTGGACACACCTACTCATTCAAGGGTTTTTCTTTATTTTTTTTTTACTATTTTCTACATTATAGAATAACAGTGAAGATATTTAAACTATGAAATAACACATTTGGAATCATGTAGTAACACAAAAAAGTCTCAAACAAATCAAAATATATGTTATATTTGAGATTCGTCAAAGTGGCCACCCTTTGCTTTGATGACAGCTTTGAACACTCTTGGCATTCCTCAACAAGCTTCATTAGGAATGCATTCCCAACAGTCTTGAAGGAGTTCCCACATATGCTGAGCACTTGTTGGCTGCTTTAATTTCACTCTGCAGTCCAACTCATCCCAAACCATCTCAATTGGGTTGAGGTCGGGTGATTGTGGAGGCCAGTTCATCTGATGCAGCACTCCAGTCTGGAGGTGTGTTTTGGGTCATTGTCCTGTTGAAAAACAGATGATAGTCCCACTAAGCCCAAACCAGATGGGATGGRGTATCGCTGCAGAATGCTGTGGTCGACATGCTGGTTAAGTGTGCTTTGTATTCTAAATAAATCACAGACAGTGTCACCAGCAAAGCACCCCCACACCATCACACCTCTTCCTCCATGCTTCACGGTGGAAACCACACATGCAGAGATCATCCGTTCACTTACTCGGCGTCTCACAAAGACACAGTGGTTGGAACAAAAAATAGCAAATTTGGACTCATCAATCCAAATGATAGATTTCCACCAGTCTAATGTCCATTGCTCGTATTTCTTGGCCCAAGCAAGTCTCTTCTTCTTATTGGTGTCCTTTAGTAGTGGTTTCTTTGCAACAAATCGACCATGAAGGCCTGATTCACGRAGTCTCCTCTGAACAGTTGATGTTGAGATGTGTCTGTTACTTGAACTCTGTGATACATTTATTTGGGCTGCAATCTGAGGTGCAGTTAACTCTTAATGAACGTATCCTCTGCAGCAGAGGTACCTGGGTCTTCCTTTCCTGTGGCGGTCCTCATTAGAGCCAGTTTCATCATAGCGCTTTGATGGTTTTGCGACTCACTTGAAGAACCTTCAAAGTTTTGAAATGTTCCGCATTGACTGACCTTCATGTCTTAAAGTAATGATGGACTGTCATTTCTCTTTGCTTATTTGAGCTGTTCTTGCAATAATATGGATTTGGTCTTACACCCCTACCTTGTCAAACACAACTGATTAAAGCATTAAGTCAAGAATTGGTGGCATATATATGAAAGTTCACATGTTCCACAAGGCAAAAATGTCACAACATACAGCTAGTTTTCTGAAATGAGTCACATATGTGTGTGCCATATAGCCGACGTTTGTATCCAATGACTTACAGATGCTTATGGTTGGTCAGGAATCAAACCCACTAACCTGGTGTTGCAAATACTATGCTTATACCAACTCAGCTACAGAAGAGCACAAGTCTTAGCAGAAGTCGTCCATTCTTTAAGACATCTCATTACTGTTCTAACCAGGGTCCCATCTTTAAGACATCTCATTACTGGTGTGAACCAGGGCAGCAGACAGGTGGATTTAGAGGAGATATGGGGGGATGAGTGAACTGATATCAATCATCACAAACTGAACCTACACACACCTTATCCCTTGTGCAGTAGCCCCCATCACACACACACACACACACACACACACACACACACACCACACACACACACACACCAAACAACCACACACACACACAACCACACACACACCACGACACAGACACACACCACCGCTAAACCATGGCCTGACACAGACCTTATCTAAAAGCCCTGGCTGCTCCACCATTGATCCCATCACGCAAGCTGTGGTTCTGGCTCTGCTTGGGCTGGGCTTGTACTTTAGAGGACCCTAAACTTTGCAAAATGGTTAATCTGAAATAAATACATCCGATGGAAAGCTGCTATTCAGCTGGCAGGTATTAGAGTGCTGGCTGGCTTTATGGGAGGAGGAGGAGGAGAGGGGAGGAGGGAGGAGAGGGGGAGGGGAGGGGAGGAGGAGGAGAGGAGGAGGAGGGGAGGGGAGAGGAGGAGGAGAGGAGGGGAGGGCGATGCGTCAGAAGAGTTTGTGGAGTGATAAATAATGCCTGTTTTCCTCCTCCAACTCCTCTCCTCTTCCCAGGCAGCTGTCGAGGAAAAAGCCTTTTTGTCACTCCTCCATCCTCCCCTCATTAAATTGTCATTGTCATGCTTCAATCTCTCCCTCAATGCCTTTTCATTCGTCTACAGATGTAGGATCTTCATTTGATCACCCCTTTGTTGCGGAGAATTTGCCTGCYCAGCAGGAAATGCAAACTTGTAGTGTTTTTGTGATTTKAAAGACTTCTAAAGTTTGTAATTTCTGCTTTAAAATGTCAGACTTGATTTACCCTAATGAAAAATGTATGAACCCCGACAAGAAATGTCCATTAATTKAAATATACATAATAATTCGCATATCCTGCTAGTGCAGGACTATTTTACTTCTGTAGCAAACTGACTCAAATTAAMATCCTACATTTGTAGCTCTCCTTCCCTCATTGGATTTCCATCCCTCCTTCCCTTGTTGTGTTTTCACAGCCGTAACGAGCTGCTTGCTGTTTCACATCACAACTGTTTAGTAGTCCAGAGAGACACACAGACATGATCTAAAGCACTGCATCTCAGTGTTGTCCAGATAGATAGAGTCCAGACACACAGACATGATCTAAGGCACTGCATCTCAGTGTAGTCCAGAGAGATAGAGTCCAGACACACAGACAGTGATGTTTGAAGACTTCGAGGAATAGAGGAATACCTGAAAAGGCAGAGCRCTTTCTCCAACTGGCATAAAGGGGAAAGAACAGCAGAGATACGTCAGCTCTCATTACTGACTACCTTCAGCCTAGAGAGAAGAGTTTAGGGACGAATCAAGGAGACTGCTTTGAGTTGTTAGGAATTAATGAATTGGCTAGGAAGGGGGAGAAAAGGAGAGTYAMAAAGAAAGAGAGAGGTGGGTGAGCTAGATTGAGGGTGAGAGAGTAGAGAGAGAGACGGAGAGATAGACCAGAGAGAGAGAGCGAGAGAAAGTAATTGACAGAGGACAATGGAGAGAGAGACAAAGAGACAGAGAGCTAGGGAGAGAGAGATGTCATTCAAGAGAGAGCTGTTTCAATACGACAGGTGGAGGAAGTCAGACCATCCCGCTGTCACACTTATCAGAGTCCTCCTAGCTGAGCTGAGGCGTCTCTCTGGCAGATGTGTCTCCTCTCTCCTCTTTTCTCTCTTCTCCATTCAGTTTTTCTAATCCTGTCTGAAAGCCTATCTGYGATGTCAGGCTTCTTCCTAAATTGGCTGCTGTTCTTAGTGATTGATTAAAGTAGTGTAACRCGGCTTTATCAGGCAGACCTTCGCTCCTCACCCCTGACAACTCTATTAGGTAATGCATCCGTTGTCATTGAACCAGAGGTATTGGGACTTCTTTTCTTTTTTTTGACTGTATCTCTTCCAGGACTTGTCTGTCCATCTCGGCACCAGGATCCATTGATACATGTCCTTGTGTGGTGGAGAAGAGGAGACATGGGGAGAGGAGACGTGGAGAAGAAGAGTGTGGAGAAACGAGACATGGGAAGAGGAGACGTGGAGAAGGGGAGACGTGGGGAAGAGGGACGTGGGAAGAGGAGACGTGGAGAAAAGGAGAACTGGGGAAGAGGAGTGAAAATAAGAAGGGACGTGGGAAGAGGAAATGTGGGCAGGGAAGGAGGGGAGTGTGGGAGGGACGTTGAGGAGGAGAAGAAGAGATGGGAGAAGAAGAGACGTGGGAGAAGAAGAGACGTGGAGAATGGAAACATGGAGAAGAGGAAAGACATGGAGGAGAGGAGACGTGGAAAAGAAGAAAATGTGGGAGAAAGGAGATGTGGAGAAGAGGGAGGCGTGGAGAAGAAGAGATGTGGAGAACGAGACGTGGGGAAGAGGAGACGTGGAGAAGAGGAGACGTGGGAGAGGGGAAGTGGGGAAGAGGAGACGTGGAGAAGAAGAGACGTGGAGAAATGGAAACATGGAGAAGAGGAGACATGGGGGAGAGGAGACGTGGAGAAGAAGGATGTGGAAGAAACGAGACGTGGGGAAGAAGAGACGTGAGAAGAGGAGACGTGGGGAAGAGGAGAATGGAGAAGAAGAGGACCGTGGAGAAGGATTTGAGAGCATGGGGGAGCAGGAGACGTGGAGAAGAGAGATGTGAGAAAAAAGACGTGGGGAAGAGGAGACGTGGAGAAGAAGAGACGTGGAGAAGAGGAGAACATGGGGGAGGGAGACTGGAGAAGAAGAGATGTGGCAGAAAACAAACGTGGGGAGGGAGAACCCCGTGGGAAAGAAAGGAGGAGACGTGGGGAGAGGGGACGTGGGAGAGGAGACGTGGAGAGAAGAGACGTGGAGAAAGAGGAGCCATGGGGGAGAGGAGAACCGTGGAGAAAGAAAGATGTGGAAGAAACGAGACGTGGGGAAGAGGAGACGTTGGAGAATGAGGAGACGTGGGGAAGAGGGACGTGGGGAAAGAGGAGACGTGGAGAAGTGAAGACGTGGAGAAGAGATTGGAGAAAACGAGAACGTGGGGAAGAGGAGACGTGGAGAAGAGGAGACCGTGGGGAAGGAGGAGACAATGGAGAAGAAGAGACGTGGAGAAGAGGAGACATGGGGGAGAGGAGACATGGAGAAGCAAGAGATTGTTGGAGAAAACAAGACGTGGGGAAGAGGAGACGTGGAGAAGAAGAGAGTGGAAGAAGAGGTAGACATGGGGGAGAGGAGACGTGGAGAAGAAGAGATGTGGAGAAAACAAGACGTGGGGAAGGCAGGAGACGTGAGAAGAGGAGACGTGGGGAAGAGGGGACGTGGGAAGAGGAGCAGTGAGAAGAAGAGACGTGGAGAAAGAGGGAGACTCATGGGGGAGAGGAGATGACGGGAAAAAAAGGAAAAAGGGGAAAAGATGTGGAGAAAACGAGACGGTGGGGAAGAGGGACGTGGGAGAAGAGGAGACGTGGGGAACGAAGGGACGTGGGGAAGCCGGAGAGTGGAGAAAAGGAGAACTGGGGAAGAGAGATGAGAAAAATAAGAGGGGACGTGGAGAAGAGGAAGTGCGGAACAGGAGACGTGGGAAGGGGAGATGTGGAGAAGAGGAGACGTTGAGAAGGAGGAGAAGAAGAGACGTGGAGAGAAGAAGAGACGTGGAGAAATGGAAACAATGGGAGCAGGGACGAAGTGGGGAGAGGAGACGTAAGAAGAAGAGACGTGGGGAAGGAGGAGACGTGGAGAAGAGGAGACGTGGCGGAAGAGGAGAGCGTGGAGAAGGGGAGACATGGAGAAGAGGCGAGTGGAGACGTGGAGAAGAGGAGACTATGGGAAAGAGGAGATAAGGGACGTGGAGAAGAGGAGACGTGGAAAATAGGAGACGTGGAGAAGAGAGCCGTGGAGAAAGAGGAGACGTAGAGAAGAGAGACGTAGAGAAGGGGAGACGTGGAGAAGAGGAGACGTGGAGAAGAGGAGACGTGGAGAAGAGGAGACGGTAGAAGAGGAGACGTGAGAGAGGGAGAACGAGGAGACGTGGAGAAGGGAGACGTGGAGAAGAGGAGACGTGGAGAAGAGGAGACGTGGAGAAGGGGATACGTGGAGAAGGGAGATGGGGAGAAGAGGAGACGTGGAGAAGGATACGTGGAGAAGAGGAGACGTGGGGAAGAGGAGACGTGGAGAAGGGGAGAGCATGGGAGAAGAGGAGACG
>NW_019944261.1:7663-9855 GCF_002910315.2 Salvelinus sp. IW2-2015 | reverse complement strand
GCAAATGATGTGGGAAGATCGTAAAAATATAAATATGAGAGGATCTTTTTTTATTTCGCATTGTATTGGGAAGAGTAAGCAAGCATTGCGACTCTAATGATTTGTGCCTGGAACAGGAGACGTGGCGAAGGGGAGATGTGGAGAAGAGGAGACGTTGAGAAGAGGAGAAGAAGAGACGTGGAAGAAGAAAGAGACGTGGAGAATGGAAACATGGAGAGAGGAGACATGGGGAGAGGAGACGTGAAGAAGAAGAGACGTGGGGAAGAGGAGACGTGGAGAAGAGGAGACGTGGGGAAGTAGGAGACGTGGAGAAGGAGAGGAGACAGGAGAGAGAGGCGAGGGAGACGTGGAGAAGAGGAGACTGGGAAGAGGAGATAAGGAGACGTGGAGAAGAGGAGACGTGGAGAAAGGAGACGTGGAGAAGAGAGACGTGGAGAAAGAGGAGACGTGAGAAGAGGAGACGTAGAGAAGGGGAGAGTGGAAGAAAGAGGAGACGTGGAGAAGAGGAGACGTGGAGAAGAGGAAGACGGGAGAAAGAGGAGACGTGAGAGGAGGAGAGGGAGACGTGGAGAAGAGGAGACGTGGAGAAGTTATGAGAGAGAACGTGGAGAAGAGGAGACGTGGAGAAGGGGATACGTGGAGAAGGAGGAGATGGGGAGAAGAGGAGACGTGGAGAAAGGGGATACGTGGAGAAGAGGAGACGTGGGGAAGAGGAGAACGTGGAGAAGGGGAGATGGGGAGCAGATGGAGACGTGGAAGCCTGATGCCTAGTTGGCCCAGTCTTATCACTACGTGTGTGATAGAACAGCTGGCTTCAGATCAAACAGAGATTGGGCTGAAGATCACACAGACAGATTTTATGGAGCAATACCACATCGAGCTCCAACACCACATTATTTACACAGAAGGCTTACATTTGTCACTCCAGATGCAAAACAGTGTGCGCTTCACAAGAGATAACGCCTCTAAAAGAACTGCGACTTCTGTCAGCGTATCCCTTTTACTGGGTTGTGAGTGATCATCGTGACATGGATCAGCGCTTCAGAAACACATACAGGACCAGTCAAACGTTTGGACACCTACTCATTCAAGGGTTGTTCTTTATTTTTACTATTTTKTACATTGTAGAATAATAGTGAAGACATCAAKACTATGAAATAACACATATGGAATCATGTACTAAMCAAAAAAGCGTTAAACAAATCTAAATATATTTTATATTTGAGATTCTTCAAAGTAGCCACCCTTTGCCTTGATGACAGCTTTGGCATTCTCTCAACCAGCTTCATGAGGTAGTCAGCCCAAATAAATGCTTCACAGAGATCAAGTAACAGATACATCTCAACATCAACTATTCAGAGGAAACTTATTTAATCATCCCTTCATGGTCAAATTGCTGCAAAAAAATCCCTACCAAAAAACACGAGCAATGGACGTTAGACTGGTGGAAATCTGTCCTTTGGTCTGATGAATCCAACCGCTGTGTCTTTGTGAGATGCAGAGTAGGTGAACGGATGATCTCCGCATGTGTGGTTCCCACCGTGAAGCATGGAGGAGGAGGTGTGATGGTGTGGGGTGCTTTGCTGGTGACATGGTCTGTGATTTATTTACAATTCAAGGCATACTTAACCAGCATGTCGACCACAGCATTCTGCAGCAATACACCATCCCATCTGGTTTACACTTAGTGGGACTATCATCTGTTTTTCAACAGGACAATGACCCAAAACACACCTCCAGACTGGAGTGCTGCATCAGATGAATTGGCCTCCACAATCACCCGACCTCAACCCAATTGAGATGGTTTGGGATGAGTTGGACTGCAGAGTGAAATTAAAGCAGGCAACAAGTGCTCAGCATATGTGGGAACTCCTTCAAGACTGTTGAAAAAGCATTCCTAATGAAGCTGGTTGAGAGAACAAGAGTGTGCAAAGCTGTCATCAAGGCAATGGGTGGCTACTTTGAAGAATCTCAAATATAAAATCTATTTTGATTTGTTTAACGCTTTTTTTTTGCTTACTACATGATTCCATATGTGCAATTTCATAGTTTTGATGTCTTCACAATTATTCAACAAAAAAAAAGAAAAATGTAATGAGTAGGTGTGTCCAAACTATTGACTGATACTGTATATACACCTCCCTCTAACCATGAGGCTGCAATTCACAGCACCTTATATTGTAATATCCCCC
>NW_019944261.1:0-6378 GCF_002910315.2 Salvelinus sp. IW2-2015 | reverse complement strand
TCTCCCTCTCTCTCTCTCTCAATTCGATTCAATTCAAGAGGCTTTATTGGCATGGGAAACATGCCATAGAAAATAAACAAAAGGAAAATAAACAATCCAAAATTAACAGTAAACTACACTTACACAAGTTTTTAAGTAATGTAGACATTTAAAATGTAATATTATTTGCTATGTACAGTGTTGTAACAATGTGCAAGTAGTTGAAGTATGAAAGGGGAAATAAATAAATAGATAAATTAATAGGTTGTGTTTACACATTTGTCTGTGTTCCACTGGTGTCCCTTTTCTCATGGCAACGAGAGACACATCGTGCTGCTGTGATGACATACTGAGGTATTTCACGTAACAGATATAGGAGTTTATCAGTGTTTGAATTGTTTTCAAATTCTTTGTGGGTCTCTGTGATCTGTGGGAAATGTGTCTCTAATAGGGTCATACATTTGGCACGAGGTTAGGAAGTGTATCTCAGTTTCCACCTCATTTTGTGGGCAGTGGGCACATCTCTCGAGAGCCAGGCCTGCCTATGGCTATGCTCACTGAGTCTGTACATAGTCAAAGCTTTCCATAAGTTTGGGTCAGTCACAGTGGTCAGGTATTCTGCCACTGTATACTCTCTGTTCAGGGCCAAATAGAATTCTAGTTTGCTCTGTTTTTTTGGTTGAATCTTTCCAGTGTTTCAAGTAAATATCTTTTTGTTTCCTCATGATTTGGTTGGGTCTAAATGTGTTTCTGTCCTGGGACTCTGTGGGGTCTGTTTGTGTTTGTGAACCAGCTGGCTGAGCTCTTCTCCAGGTTAATCTCTCTGTAGGTGATGGCTTTGTGGTGGAATGTGTGGGCATTGCTTCCTTTTATGGAACGCTGTTTGGGTCTTTGCGTGTCAAAAATGATACYAGCTTTGAATTTGACACGTAAAATAACACTATTCTATTATAAATTGTTGTGTGTGCTGAATTTGCACGTGGCCAAGCGCCACCGCTACTATCAGTAGCACTGTCAAAGCTGTAAAAAGAAAAACAAGTCTGCAAACAATACAGCTTCGGTAATAAGGCATTATTTGTTCAAGCATTTGAAATGAGAGTAGGATCAAATGTTTGCAAATATCTTTGATACAGATGTTATTAGAAACTTCTGGGGTAGCTAGCTTTAGCTTGGTACCTAGCTAGCTTTAGCTTGGTACCTACGTAGCTTTAGCTTGGTACCTAGCTAGCTTTAGCTTGGTACCTAGGTAGCTTTAGCTTGGTACCTAGGTGCTTTAGCTTGGTACGCTAGCATTAGCATTTAGCTTGGTACCTAGTAGCTAGCTGTAACTAGTACTAGCTTTGGTACCTAGGTAGCTTTAGCTTGTACCTAGGTAGACTGTTAGCTTGGTAACTAGCTAGACTTTAGCTTGGTACCTAGCTAGCTTTAGCTTGGTACCTAGGTAGCTTTACGCTTGTGACCTAGCTAGCTTTGCTGGTTACCTTAGGTAGCTATTGCTTGGTACCTAGGCTAACTTTAGCTTGGTACCAGCTAGCTTTAGCTTGGTCCTAGGTGCTTTAGCTTTATGCTACATTGTGTACCTCAGGTAGCTTTAGTTGGTCACCTAGCTAGCTTTAAGCTTGGTACCCAGGTAGCACCAATGCAACCAGCCTGAAAACAATGACAAGTGGAAACTGAAGTCATTTTCAATATTCTTAGCAATGATTTAAAATCCAAGTGAGTAAGTATTCGCTAGGTAGCCACTTGTTCTCCTATTGAAATTGAACTTCAGTTCATGAAAATAACTAGCTAGCCATCTACTTAACCCTGTTGCCCAATGCTAACTTTATAAGCAGCCAGCTATCTTCATCTGGCTAGTGAGGCCTGACCGCACCGGGTTGTGTGTTGTGACTCTAGCCACAATAAGGATTAGCCACAATAGTGGAATTTGCGGTTAACCTTCAAAATAAGTCCCTCTTTGAAAGTGATGCAAATGGTTACAATTGATGGAATCATGCCATATTTAGACTAGATAATGTTAAACAAGGTTGATTGTTGGAATGTGGAGCATTGAAATGGGGTATCAATCTACTCGGTGACACCCACACTTGAACCCAGAATATCTAGTGGCACAGCTAGCAGCRGAGCCACTCGGGAGGCCTAAAAGTCTATGTTTTTTGCCAATTTTAACCGCACACTTGTTGTTTGTGTACATGGATTTTATAATGTCGTATGCTTTCCCCCAACACCACTTTCTATTCATTTGAATAGCAGACCCTCCTGAGTCAAAAGCTTTTTAGAAGTCAATATGTGGTCTGTCGTACAGTAATTTGGTAAAAAGCCAATTTGACATTTCCTCAGTACATTGTTTTTACTGAGGAAATGTACAAGTCTGCTGTTAATGATAATGCAGTGTTGTTGTCTGTTTAGCGTGTTCCAATCTTCCTAGAAGTGGTTACATTCTATGGATTGATAGGGAAGCTGAAAGGTCAAATATACTGTTTAGGCTTTCTACTGCCAAGTTAAACCTTCACTATTACAGTGAAATGTTTTGTACAGGAAGTTGTCTAAAAGGGATTGAATTTGTTGTTGCCTAATTGTTTTATGGTAGGTTTCCACACTACTTTCCTTCCATCTATAGTGTCTCTTAATATTGTGCAGTTCCTTTGGCTTTGATGCCTCATGATTGAGTATTGCTCTGTTCAACTAGACTGTGATTTTGCTGTGATCTGATAGGGGTGTTAGTGGGCTGACTGTGAGGCGAAGGTAGGAGTCTCCTTGAAGCCTACCATTGACTATGTAGAGACCCAGTGAGCAACAGAGCTGCAAGAGTTGTGACCCATTTTTGTTGGTTGATTTGTCATAGTTGTGTCTAGGGGGGCATATGGGGGAGGGAATGCTGTCACCTCGAGGTAGGTGTTTGTCCCCCTGTGTGCTGAGGGTTCTTGGGTTCTTGTCCAGTTCTGGCATTTAGGTCACCACAGACCTGTACATGTCCCTGGGCCTGGAAACTGTTGATCTCCCACTCTGGAATGGAGAAGCTGGCTTCATTAAAGTATGGGGATTATATTGGAGTGATATACAGTAGGTAGCACACATGAGGACATTTTTCTCTGATGAGATCATTTCCTTATTAATTTCTAGCCAGATGTAAAATGTTTCTGTTTTGACTAATTTAAAAAGAGTGGGTTATGTCTGCTCTATACCAAATTAGCATACCCCCTGAGTCTCTTCCCTGTTTCACACCTGGTAGCTCTCCTTCACTCCTGTTAGCTGTGCCATGTGTCTCTCTCTCCTCCTTCACTGCTGTTAGCTGTGCCATGTGTCTCTCTCTCCTCCTTCACTGCTGTTAGCTGTGCCATGTGTGTCTCGCTCTCCTCCTTCACTGCTGTTAGCTGTGCCATGTCTCTCTCCTCCTTCACTGCTGTTAGCTGTGTCATGTGTCTCTCTCTCCTCTTTCACTGCTGTTAGCTGTGTCATGTGTCTCTCTCTCCCCCTTCACTGCTGTTAGCTGTGCCATGTGTCTCTCTCTCCTCCTTCACTACTGTTAGCTGTGCCATGTCTCTCGCCTCCTTCACTGCTGTTAACTGTGCCATGTGTCTCTCTCTCCTCCTTCACTGCTGTTAGCTGTGCCATGTGTGTCTCTCTCTCTCCTCCTTCATTTTATCATTTAAGTCATTAGCGCAGACGCACTGCTGTTAGCTGTGCATGGTGTCCTCCTCTCTCCTCCTTCACTGCTGTTAGCTGTGCATGTTGTCTCTCTCTCCTCCTCACTGCTGTTAGCTGTGCATGTGTTCCTCTCTCCTCTTCACCCTGTTAGCTGTGCCATGTGTCCTCTCTTCCTCCTTCATCACTGCTGTTAGCTTGTGCCGTGTGCTCTCTCTCCTCCTTCACTACTGTTAGCTGTGCCATGTGTTCCTCTCTCTCCTCCTTCACTGCTGTTAGCTGTGTCATGTCGTCTCTCTCTCCTCCTTCACTGCTGTTAGCTGTGCCATGTGTTCTCTCTCCTCCTTCCACTGCTGTTAGCTGTGCATGTGTTCCTTCTCCTCCTTCACTGCTGTTAGCTGTGCCATTGTTCCCTTCTCTCCTCCTTCACTCTGTTAGCTGTGCATGTGTCCTCTCTCTCCTCCTTCACTCTGTTAGCTGTGCCATGTGTCCTCTCTCCTCCTTCACTGCTGTTAGCTGTTCATGTGTCTCTCTCTCCTCCTTCACTGCTGTTAGCTGTGCACGTGTTCCTCTCCTCCTCCTTCACTGCTGTTAGCTGTGTCATGTGTCCTCTCTCCTCTCCTTCACTGCTGTTAGCTGTGCATGGTTCTTTCTCTCCTCTTCACTGATGTTAGCTGTGCCATGTGTCTCTCTCTCTCCTTCACTGCTGTTAGCTGTGTCATGTGTCCCTCTCTCTCCTCCTTCACTGCTGTTAGCTGTGTCCATGTGTTCCTCTCTCTCCTCCTTCACTGCTGTTAGCTGTGCCATGTGTTCCTCTCTCTCCTCCTTCACTACTGTTAGCTGTGCCATGTGTTCCTCTCTCTCCTCCTTCACTCTGTTAGCTGTGTCATGTGTCTCTCTCTCTCCTCCTTCACTGCTGTTAGCTGTGCCATGTGTTCTCTCTCTCCTCCTTCACTGCTGTTAGCTGTGCCATGTGTCCTCTTCTCCTCCTTCACTGCTGTTAGCTGTGCCATGTTCTCTCTCTCCTCCTCCTTCACTGCTTTAGCTGTGCCATGTGTCCTCTCTCCTCCTTCACTGCTGTTAGCTGTGCCATGTGTTCCTCTCTTCTGCCTCTCTGAGCTTCACCACACTCTCTCCAGATCTGTGAATTATATCCCTCTCAATGAATGTTGGAGCATGCAGTGGGTGGGACCTGGTGTGTTCAGTGCTGGGGGGGGTGGGGGGGGGGACTATCCTCGTCTGCAGAACAGGTTGAAAGAGGTGTGATCAGAATCACTCAGGATGGGGAGTCGATCACAGAGAGAGACCTTTTTCCTGCTGTGCTCTCTCTTTGATCGGTAAAGTCCTTCTGGAACTGCATGAGGATGCCCTGCACATTACTGTCCCAGACTTGTTCACCTTGAAAGAGGTTTGTTTACATTTCTTCAATGTCTAATATTCTGAGTTCCACCTGGGCCAATACCCTTCATCCAACATAGAGGTAGTGTGTTCTTTATAGCACTGTGCCATGCCAGGGGATGGTCTGTGTGGATAATTACGTTGCTTACGTTCTTTGTAGCAGTCGCGAAATCGTGTCTCGGAATTGTCCTTGAGGAAGCTTATTTTTGTTACTTTATTCCATGCACTGTTATTTTTAACCCCCGCCCCCCCCACACTTCCCTTCAGTACTAATTTGAAGTTGACGCCCGGTTTTCAGTTCTGCCCTAGCCAGCTGGGTAGCTTAGTAGCCTTATTAAGCTTTACATATCAAAATTACCTAGAGATATATTGTCTTTAACTTTTTGGCTTCAGAAGTAGSTTCAGACTGAACATTACTCACTCAGTTTCCTCTGTGTTTCTTCTGCAGGTTTTGGTTTGTTAGAAGTTTTTTCTTGGTAGTAAGAATCCATTCAGGTCATTTAGTCCAAAATCAAGGTTTTAGTTATGGATTTTTTATTTGGTTCGAAGGTTTAGATCTGGAGGTTCAGTATCCTGTATAAGTCCTTGTGAAAACAATCTGAGTTTATCTACATTTATCCAACTATAATTTAATGTTTTGCAGAAGAACTCAGGAGCCCATGAGCTCATGATCTCTCTCTCTCTCTCTCCGCTCTATCTCTGTCTCTCTCCGCTCTATCTCTCTCTCTCTCCGCTCTATCTCTGTCTCTCTCTGTTTCTCAAAATGTTTCAAATTCAAAATGCTTTATTGGAATGGAAAGCGATACCACATACGAAGCAAACATATAGACACAAATCAAATAAAAGATGATGGAGGTAGATAATCACTTTCTCTCTGTCTCACTCTCTCTCTATATCTCACTCTCTCTCTCTGTCTCACTTTCTGTCTATGTCTCACTCTATCTCTGTCTCACTCTCTCTCTGTCTCACTCTCTCTCTGTCTCACTCTCTCTCTCTGTCTCACACTCTCTCTCTGTCTCACTTTCTGTCTATGTTTCTGTCTCACTCTCTCTCTGTCTCACTCTCTGCCTATGTCTCTGTCTCACTCTCTCTCTGTCTCACTTTCTGTATATACCTCTGTCTCACTCTCTCTCAGTCTCACTTTTTGTATATGTCTCTGTCTCACTCTCTCTCACTATCTCTCTGTCTCACTTTCTGTCTATGCATCTGTCTCACTTTATGTCTATGTTTATGTCTCACTCTCGCTATGTCTCACTCTCTGTCTATGTCTCACTCTCTCTCTGTCTATGTCTCTGTCTGTGACGGCCGGTCTCTACGGCCAGGCTGTCCTCTCTGGGTAGCCAGATCTGTCTGTGA
>NW_019944260.1:80045-89403 GCF_002910315.2 Salvelinus sp. IW2-2015 | reverse complement strand
TCTCTCTGTCTTCCTCTCTCTATTTTTCTCTCTCTCTTCTTTGTTATGCTCCCCTCGCTCCCTGCAGGAGCAGACATGTCCTCTTTTTACCCAACTACCCATGTCTAAGAGAGCAGGAGATATAATGGCGCCGTAAGGGATGGCTGCTGTTTTTCGGGCCCCTAACCAACTGTGCTATATTGTTTGTTTTTTCACATTGTTCATAACTTATTTTGTACATAAAGTTGCTGCTACCGTCTCTTATGACCAAAAAGAGCTTCTGGACATCAGAACAGCGATTACTCACCTCGAACTGGACAAAGATTTTTTCTTCAATGAGTCCGACGCAAAGGATATACTGCTTTCTGGAGACCAGGCCCAAATCCCCGTCATTCCCATGAAGAAAAGGCAGAGATACAGAGGGAGAAAGTCGGGGTGCCTTGTGAGGATTCAGAGGCGAGTGAGTAAATCACCAATACCATTGGTTCTATTGGCCAATGTGCACTCACTGGAGAATTAACTGGATGATCTATGGTCGAGACTATCCTACCAATGGGACGTTAAAAACTGTAATATCTTATGTTTCACCGAGTCGTGGCTGAACGATGACATGGCTAATTTCGAAGGCCGTCTATTTACTAACGCAAACCGATGCTGGCACTAAGAACGAACTCAACGAGCTGTATAAGGCCATAAGCAAACAAGAAAATGCTCGTCCAGAAGTGGCACTCCTAGTGGCCAGGGACTTTAATGCAGGCAAACTTAAATCCGTTTGACCTCATTTCTACCAGCATGTCACATGTGCAACCAGAGGAAAAACTTGAGACCACCTTTACTCCACACACAGAGATGCGTACAAAGCTCTCCCCCGCCCTCCATTTAGCAAATCTGACCATAATTCTATCCTCATGATTCCTGCTTACAAGCAAAAACTAAAGCAGGAAGTACCAGTGACTCGCTTAATACGGAAGTGGTCAGATGATGYGGATGCTACGCTACAGGACTGTTTTGCTAGCACAGACTGGAATATGTTCCGGGATTCATCCAATGGCATTGAGGAGTATACCACCTCAGTCACTGTCTTCATCAATAAGTGCATTGACGACGTCGTCCCCACAGTGACCGTACGTACATATCCCAACCAGAAGCCACGGATTACAGGCAACAGGCGCACCAAACTAAATGCTAGAGATGCCGCTTTCAAGGAGCGGGACACTAATCCGTAAACTTATAGAAATCCCGCTATGTCCTCAGACAAACCATCAAACAGGCAAAGGTCAAAACAGGACTAAGATGACATCCTACTACAACGGCTCTGACACTCGTCGGATGTGGCAGGGCTTGCAAACTATTACGGACTACAAAGGGAATCCCAGCCACGAGCTGCCCAGTGACGCAAGCCTACCAGAYGAGCTAAATGCCTTTTATGCTCGCTTCGAGGCAAACAACACTGAAGCATGCGTGAGAGCACCAGCTGTTCCAAACGACTATGTGATCACGCTCTCCATAGCCGATGTGAGTAAGACCTTTAAACAGGTCAAYAGTCACAAGGCCGCTGGGCCAGACCAGACGGATTACCAGGGCATGTCCTCAGAGCATGCGCAGATCAACTGGCAAGTGTCTTCACTGACATTTTCAACCTCTCCCTGACCAAATCTGTAATACCTACATGTTTCAAGCAGACCACCTTAGTCCCTGTGCCCAGGAATGTGAAGATAACCTGCCTAAATGACTACCACCCCGTAGCACTCATGTCAGGACCTATATACTAGGTGGTGACAGAGGAAGGCCCAAAAGAATTGTCAAAGACTCCAGTCACCCAAGTCAAAGACTGTTCTCTCTGCTACCGCACGGCAAGCGGTACCAGAGCTCCAAGTCTAGGTCCAAAAGGCTCTTTAACAGCTTCTACCCCCAAGCCATAAGACTGCTGAACAATTAATCAAATGTCCACCCGGACTATTTAAATTAATCCCCCCCCCTTTGTTTTTACACTGCTTCTACTTGCTGTTTATTATCTATGCATAGTCACTTTACCCCTACCTACATGTACAAATTACCTCGACTAACCTGTACCCCCGCACATTGACTCGGTAGCAGTACCCCCTGTATATAGCTTAGTTATCTTCTTACGGCTGAAATCCCGTTAACGGGATTGATTTGACAACAGCCAGTGAAAGTGCAGGGCGCCAAATTCAAACAACAGAAATCTCATAATTAAAATTCCTCAAGCATACAAGTATTATACACCATTTTAAAGATCAACTTGTTGTTAATCCCACCACAGTGTCCGATTTCAAAAAGGCTTTAAGACGAAAGCATACCATGCAATTATGTTAGGTC
The DNA here is from genome assembly GCF_002910315.2 of Salvelinus sp. IW2-2015. NCBI lineage: Eukaryota > Metazoa > Chordata > Actinopteri > Salmoniformes > Salmonidae > Salvelinus > Salvelinus sp. IW2-2015. The sequence goes on along the minus strand of NW_019944260.1, from coordinate 87,084 downwards.
AGTGCCTAGTCACAAAAAAACATAGCCATTTTTCCAGCCAAAGAGAGGAGTCACGAAAAGCAGAAATAGAGATAAAATTTATCACTAACCTTTGATGATCTTCATCAGATGGCACTTATAGGACTTCATGTTACACAATACATGTATGTTTTGTTCGATAAAGTTCATATTTATATCCAAAAATCTCAGTTTACATTGGCGCGTTATGTTCAGTAATGTTTTGCTTCCAAAACATCCGGTGATTTTGCAGAGCCACATCAATTTACAGAAATACTCATCATAAATGTTGATGAAAATACAAGTATTATGCAATGGGGAATTAAGATGTACTTCTCCTTAAAAACCTTCTTATGGCTGCAGTCCCGATATCGCGACCAATATGACAACACCAGTCCAAGTGCAGGGCGCTAAATTCAAAAATAGGAAATCTCATAATTAAAATTCCTCAAACATACATGTGTCTTATATCATTATAAAGTAATCTTTGTTGTTAATCCCACCAAAGTGTTCCGATTTCAAATAGCTTTTCAGCGAAAGCACTACAAACGATTATGTTAGGTCACCACAAAACCAACAAAATAATCACAGCCATTTTTCCCAGCTAAATATAGCTTCACAAAAACCAGGAATAGAGAAAAAGAATCACTAACCTTCGATTATTTTCATCAGATGACAACACATAGGACTTCATGTTACACAATACATGCCATTGTTTGTATTGATTTTTGCATTTAGTTTTTGCATTTAGATTCACTAAATGCAAAACATCAAGTGACTTTTGCATAGCCCATCGTTTCAAACATGAATACTTCATCATAAAATATAGATTATAATAAACAAGTATAACATTGAATTATAAGATATACCTCTCCTTAATGCAAACGCCTATGTTCAGATTTTTCAAAAGAAAACTTTACGGAAAATAATTTGGCACGCTATAAATCTGACGATGGCGGCTCAAAGTAGCATACCAACAGCTGCAAAGATAGCGTCACTAATAAACAATAAAATTACATGATAAATATTCCATTACCTTGATTGAATAAGAGATCAGAAGCACACCAGGAATCCCGTCCCACAATAAATGTTTGTTTTGCTTCGAAAAAATACGTATTTAATGTCCAAATACCTTCTTTTGTTAGGGCGTCTGGTTACATTATCCAATCGCTAATTCTGGTTAGCGTTATATCGGACAAAGAAACTTAAAATGTGATATTACCGTCGAGGAAAACATTTCAAACTAATACTGAATCAATTCATTTAGGGATTGTTTTTAACATATACTTCAATAAGTTCCAATCCGGGAGTATCTCTTCTTGTCTGCTGTGAGCAATGGAACGTCAGTTGCCTTGCATGAGGAAAAGGCATGATTCAGCGGCATGGGCTGCTTGATTGTACACCTGAACTGATTCTGCTCTCATTTTCTTCCCACAACATTCATAAAGTCTCATTGAATTTCTATTGCATTGCTTGACATCTAGTGGAACCCCTAGGCAGTGCAACATCAGTCATTAACTCAATTGGATTCTTAAAAGACACTGGTGATACAGACAAGCTCAGATTTCTGACTTCCTGTTTTGATTTCAACTCAGCGATTCTTGGCCTGCCAATATGAGTTATGTTAATCTCACAGACATAATCAAACATGTTTTAGAAACCCTTTGGAGTTGTTTTCTATCCCAATTACTAATTAATAATATGACAATAATTAGAACTATGACTGAGTAGCAGGCGGTTGAAATGGCACCTTTCAATCCAACTACTCAATACTGCCCTGCAGCCATAAAAAAGTTAATGCAACCGCTGTCAGATTTTCAAAAAGCTTTTTTACAGCGAAAGCACAACCCATTGCTATTTAACTGAGTACAGCGGGCCTCAAGCGACCAAAACAAGCCATGACAGATACCCGCCATCGTTGGTTGGAGTCAACAGCAAGTTTCAGAAATAGCCATTATAAATATTCACTTAAAACCTTTTGGATGATCTTCATCGGAATGCCACTCCCAGGAATCCAGTTCCCACAATAAATGTTTGTTTTGTTCGATAATAGTCCATAATTTATGTCAAATACCTCCTTTTTGTTCGCGCGTTTAAGTTCACAAATTCCAAATTCACAAGGCGCAGGCACTTTAGTCCAGACGAAAACGTCAAAAACAGTCCATTACAGTTCGTAGGAAACATTCAACGAGTATAGAATCAATCTTTTAGGATGTTTTTATCATAAATCTTTCAATAATATTGCCAACGGACAATTCCTTTGTTCTAAGAAATGAAAGGAACGCAGCTGCTCTTCACGGCTGTAGCGCGTGACTTAAGCTCATTGGCATTCGAGCCATACCCTTAGTCAAACAGCTCTTATATCTCCCCCTTCACAGGTAGAAGCCTGAAACAAGGTTCCTAAAGACCTCTCCTCGACATCTAGTGGAAAGCCTTAGGAAGTGCAATCGGACCAAAACTTCACTGTATCTTGCCGATAGTAATTACTTTGAATAATCTACAAACTCAGATTTTCCCCACTTCCTGGTTTGGCATTTTATCTCAGGGTTTTTTGCCTGCCATATGAGTTCTGTCTATTACTCAACAGACATTCATTCAAACGTTTTTAGAAACTTCAGAGTGTTCTTGTATCACAATCTACTAATAATGATGCATATCTTAGTTCTGGGCTGAGTAGAGGCAGTTTACTCTGGGCAGCGTTTTTCATCCAAACGTGGAAAATAGCGCCCCAGCCATAAGACAGTTATGGTTTATGTAACCATTTCTATTGTTAACTTTTTATTTTATTTTTAACTTTAGTTTATGTTTAGTAATATTTTCTTTAACCTCGTATTTTTCTCTGAATTGCCTTAATCATTGTTGGTTGAAGAGGATTCTCTAAGTAGCTATTCAAGCGGGTAACGGTCTACCTGTATTGGCACATGATGACAAATAACATTTGATTGATTTGACCAAATTGAGACACGAAAAAGAGATAGAACTGCGAGAAAGTGCAGACAGTCTGAAAACTTCTAATAACTTTTGTTGTTCCTCAACCCTCTGTTGTCCCTCTGTCTCCCATGTCTCTGTATGTCTCCCTCTATCTCCCCCTGTCGTCTGTTTGTCTTCCTCTGTTCCCTGTCTCGCCTTGTCTCCTGTTCCCCTCTCTGCTTTTACGCCCGCGCCCTCGCTTCCTGTTCTTGTTGTCTCCCTTCATGTCACTGTCTTTCTCCGGTCTTTCCCTGCTCCCTGTCTCTTGTTCTCTTCTCCTTCTTCTTGTCTCCCCCTGTCCGTCTGTCTTGTCGCCCCCTCTTCTCCCCCTGTCTCTGTTGTCTCCCCGTGTTCCTTCTCGTTGTCTCCCCTCTATCTCACCTGTTTCTGTCTCCCTGTCTGTTGTCTCCTTCTTCCCCCTCTGTCTCTTGTCTCCCCTCTTGCTTCTCTGTTTTACCCTCACAGTCCTCACCCGTCTCTTGTCCTCTGTTCCCTGTCCTCTGTTTTTACTCCCACTGTCTCCCCCTCTCTGTTCTCTGCTTCCCCATACAGAAGTTTGCTTCTGGGACACCTGTTTCAAGAGACTGCCATGGCCTGCTGTCCTGAGTGCCATTTGCTGGGGCATTACCCACCTTGAGACTATATGGATGCCAGCCCGGTGTCACCTTGGAGAAGCAGTTTATTGCTGTGGACGCACCGGCAACGCTTGACCCAAACCATCAACACTGGCCAACAGTGAGTGGCTCTGGGACACGAAAGCGAAGAAGGGTTTGGTGACATTTAATTAGGGTTTATTGAACGACCCTTCAAAGTGAATTTACCCTAGATTAGCACACAATTAGCCAGACCGTGCACACCACGGGGTGGGCAGGGTAGCCAGTGGGTAGAGCGTTGGCTAGGTAACCGAAAGGTTTGCAAAGTTCAGAGATGTCCTGGAGCTGACAAGGTATCAAGTGATCTGTCGTTCTGCCCCTGAACAAGCAGTTAAAACCTTCTTATTGCTGGGATTCCCCACTAACGGATCGATAATGACAAACAGCCAGTGATAGTGCGGGGGAATCACACAGTAAATCTATTTTAATTAGGAATTTCCTCAGACATTACAAGTATTTTACACGATTTTTAAGATAACTTGTTGTTAATCCCACCACAGTGTCCGATTTCAAAAGGCTTTAGACGAAAGACAACAATCTTATTGTTAGGTCAGACCTCATTCACAGAAATAACACAGCCATTTTTCCAGCAAAGAAAGGAAGTCCCAAAAAGCAGAAATAGAGATAAATGAATCACTAACCTTTGATGATCTTACATAGATGACACTCATAGACTTCATGTTACACATGTCATGTTTTTGTTGGATAATTCATATTTATATTCCAAAAATCTCAGTTTTACATTGGCGCGTTATGTTCAGTAATGTTTGCTCCAAACATCGGTGATTTTGCAGAGAGGCCACATCAATTTACAGAAATACTCATATATAACATTGATAAAAGATACAAGTATTTATACATGGAACTTTAGATAAACCTCTCCTTAATGCAACGGCGTGTGTCAGATTTCAAAAGTAACTTTATGGAAAAAGCACATGCCTTTAGTACCATCTGAGTACCAGCCGCTCAGACCCAAACAAGCCATGGAAGATATCCACCATGTTGTGGGAGTCAACAGATGTCCAGAATAGCATAATAAATATTCACTTACCTTTGAATTGACCTCTTCATCAGAATGCACTCCCAGGAATCCAGTTCCACAATCAAATGTTTGATTTGTTCCATAAAGTCCATCATTTTATGTCAAATACCTCCTTTTGTTTTGCGCGTTTCAGTACAACAATCCAAACTCACGACGCGCGGGCAAGTCCATTGCGAAAGTTCAGATGAAAAGTCATATTACAGTTCGTAGAAAAACATGTTCAAAACGAAGTATTGAATCAATCTTTAGGATGTTTTTTAACATAAATCTTTCAATGGTAATGTTCAATTAGAGAATTCTTTGACGGGAACTCAAGCTAAACTCTCTCACGTGAACACGCCTTGTCAGCTCATGGCACTTGCCAGACCCATGACTCAAAGAGCCTCATTCCCCCCTCCTTTTCACAGTAGACAAGCATCAAACAATGTTCTAAAAGGACTGTTGACATCTGTGGAAAGCCTTAGGAAGGTGCAATAATGACCAATAATCCCACTCTATATTCGACAGGCGATGAGTTGAAAACTTTACAAACCTCAGATTTCCCACTTACTGTGTTTGGATTTTTTCCAGGTTTTTTGCCTGCCAATATGAGTTATGTTATACTCAACAGACATCATTCAAACAGTTTTTAGAAACCTTCAGAGTGTTTTATATCTATTTAATAATAATATATTAATAATATGCACTATATAGCAACTGGTTCTGAGTAGCAGGCAGTTTACTCTGCGGCCACCTTATTTCATCAAGCTACTCAATACTGCCCCAGCCATAGAAGTTATTAACCACTGTTCCTAGGCCGTCATTGAAAAAAACAATTTGTTCTTAACTTGACTTGCCTAGTTATAATAAAGGTCAAAATAAAAATATATAAAAAAAGGTCAGGGATCCACAGAACACACAGCCTATTACAACACCATGTACTAAAAGATGGAGGCAGAGGGGAGACTAGCCCTACTGCCACTAGATGTATAGTTTGTATTAAAATGAAGGACTAACATTCATGTATGTCTTCTTCCTTCTTTCTAGTATGTCCCTATCCAGAGAAACTGGACTAATCGCCAACAAGTTTTGCAGAGCATTCGCACGTCAAATTGGTCCTCCAGAGAGGTTACTTAACCTCAACAACTAGGTTCAAACGCCCTTTCCTGTGTAAGAGTCTTGAATGTAAGGTCTTTTACATGGCCTAACTCCATAGACTAACAATGGCCTTAACTCCTTAGACTAACATCAAATCAAATTTATTTTATATGCCCTTCTTACATCAGCTGATTGATATCAAAGTGCTGTACAGAAAACCCAGCCTAAAACCCTAAAAACCCAGCCTAAAATTCATTGAGAGTATCTCCTGCTCCTGCTGTCTCTAGAGAGTTTGAAATAGCAGGTCTGGGACAGGTAGCACGTCCGTGAAGAGGTCAGGGGGTGTTCCATAAGCCGCAGCAGAAACAGTTTGAAACTGCATGAGGCAGGCACGGCCAGGTGGAACTGGGAACAGGCAAGGAGTCAACCATTGCCAGTAGTCCATGAGGCATGTACTTAGGGCTCAGCGTCTCCGAGACGAGAAAAAGAAAGAAAGAGAGAAGAAGAGAGAATTAGAGAGAGCATACTTAAATTCACCACAGGACACTTGAGAAATACTCCAGATTAACAGACTGACCCTAGTCCCCCGACACATAAACTTACTAGCAGCATAAAAATACTGGAGGCTGAACAGGGAGGGGTAAAGGAGACCACTGTGGCCCATCGATGATACCCCGGACGGGCCAAACAGCTAAGGATATAAACCCCACCACTTTGCCAAAGCACAGCCCCCACACCACTAGAGGAATCTTCAACAGCCAACTTACCATCCTTAAGACAAGGCCGAGTTATAGCCACAAAGATTCTCCGCCACGGCACAACCCAAGGGGGCGCGCCAACCCAGACAGGAAGGACCGGTTCAGTGGACTCAACCCACTCCAAGTGACGGCACCCCTCCTAGAGACGGCATGAAATAGGCACCAGTAAGCCAGTTGCACTCAGCCCCTTGTAATAGGGTTTAGAGGCAGAGAATCCCAGTGGGAGAGGGGAACGGCCAGCAGCAGAACAGCAAGGGTGGTTCGTTTCTCAGAGCCTTTCCGTCACCTTCACCCAACCACCTGGGCAGACTACACTCAATCATAGGACTACTGAAGAGATGATCTTCAATAAAGACTTAAAGGTTGAGACCGAGTCTGCGTCTCTCACATGGTAGGCAGACCATTCCGTAAAAATGGAGCTCTATAGGAGAAAGCCCTGCTCCAGCTGTTTTGCTTAGAAAATTCTAGGAACAATAAGGAGTCCTTGCGTCTTGTGACCGTAGCGTACGTGTAGGTATGTACGGCAGCGAACCATAAATCGA
>NW_019944260.1:69460-79873 GCF_002910315.2 Salvelinus sp. IW2-2015 | reverse complement strand
GTATACCCTACACCCTCACCCTATACCCCTATACCCCTACACCCCTAACTCCCTTATACCCCTATACCCCTAAACACCCTTAATAAACCCTAAATACCCTATAAGCTACCCCTACACCCCTATCCCCATACCGCTAAATACCCTATACGCTTAAGCTACCACCCCTATACCCTTATAGCCCCTACCTAACCCATTCCACCTATAGTAACCCCTATACCCCTATAGCCCTTATCCCTATAGCCCCTATATACCCTATACCCCCTATACCTACACCCTATACCCCTATACCCTATAAACCTATACCCTATAACCCTATAATCCCTATACCGCTACACCCCTATACCCTTATCCCTATACCCCTAACCCTCTATACCCTATATCCCTATACCCTATACCCCTATACCCCTACACCCCTATACCCCTATACCTATAAACCTACACCCCTATAACCCTATATCCCTAACCGCTACACCCTTATACCTTATATCCCTATACCCTTACCCCTATACCCCCTATACCCCTTATACCCTTATACCCTTATACCCCCTATACCCTTACCTTAATACCCCTATATCCCTATCACCCTATACCCCTATACCCCTATACCCCACCACCCTATACCTTATACCCATACCGCTACACCCTATACCCTTATTATCCCTATACCCTCTATACCCCTATACCCCTATACCCTTATCCCCGACCCTTACCCCTATACCCCTATAACCCTTATCCCCTATACCTTTACCCTATACCCCTACACCCCTTATACCCTATACCCTATAAACCTATACCCTATAACCCTATATCCCTATTACCGCTACACCCCTATACCCTATATCCTAATCCCTATACCCCTATACCCTATACCCTACACCCCTATACCCTATAAAACCTATACCCCTATAACCCTATATCCCTATACCGCTACACCCTATACCCTTATATCCCTATACCCCTATACCCTTATACCCCTATATCCTATTATCCCTATACCCTATACCCCTATACCCTACACCCTATACCCTATACCTTCATAACTATACCCCTATAACCCTATATCCCTATACCCGCTACACCCCTAACCCTATATCCCCTACCCCTTACCCCTATACCCCTATACCCTTATCCCTATACCCTTATACCCTATACCCTATAACCCTTATATCCCCTATACCCTATCCTATACCCCCTATACCCTACACCCTATACCCCTATACCCTATAACCTATACCCCTATAACCCTATATCCCTATACCGCTACAGCCCTATACCCTTAGATCCCTATACCCTATACCCCGTATACCCTATAACCCATACCCTTAACCCCTATACCCCTATACCCGTTATACCCCTATATCCCTATACCCCTATTACCCGTAACCCGTATACCTCACTTACTATCCCTAAAACCTATACCCTATAACCCCCTATACTACACCCTATACCTTACTATCCCTATCACCCCTATACCCTTATACCCCTATAACCCCATACCCTATACCCACACCCCATACCCTTATACCCGTATACCCCTACACCCCTATTACCCTTATTCCCTATACCCCATATACCCCTTTACCCCTATACCCCTATACCCCGTTCCCTTTACCCCCTATACCCCTATACCCCTATTCCCCTATACCCTTATACCCCTTACCCTTATACCCCTAGTACCCTATACCCCTATACCCTTATACCCCTTACCGCTACACCCCTATACCCTTATATCCCTATACCCCTATACCCTATCCCCTATTACCTTAACCCCCTATTTCCCTAATCCCTATAACCCTATACCATTAACCTTACAACCTACACCCCTATACCCCTTACACCATTATACCTTACAACCCCACTTACACCCTATACCCCTACACCAATACCCTTACAACTACACCCCTAATTACCCCTTACCCCTATACCCTACACCCTACACCCTATACCCCATATCACCCCTATACCCTTAAAACCCTACACCCTATACCCTACACAGATACCTTACACACCTACACCCGATACCCTATACCCTTACAACCCTACACCCTATACCCCCTAACCCTATACCCCTATAACCCTTAACCCTTTACCAACCCCTTATAACCCTATTTTTTTTCTTTCAAAACCCCCCTTTAAAACGGGGGCTGTTTTTTTTTCAAACCAACGGGGGGGGGGGGACCTTTAGTTATTACTATAGAACGTCGGGTATGTTATTATACCCAGCATGTCCGTTGGTGAGATTAGTTTTACCAAGCCTGCCATGTACTTCATGTTTCCCCCCTCATTCACAGTTGACCGTATGACAGAAGCCTGGAGGCTCTTCTCGGCGCACGGTACCCTACGGGTGAAGATATTCACATGTCTAGGGATGGTCTAATAGTGACCAATGACCTTCAGTTCACATATCTAGGGATAGTGACCTCAGTGAACTTCAGTTCACATATCTAGGGGATAGTCTTAATGGTGACCTATTGGTCTTCAGTTTCAGAGAAAGTCAAAATAACAACATGTGCTTAAAAATACCGGCATAGAAAGTTGATATGGATTCAAAACAGTCATTCATCGTGTGGGGCTAGGTTGCAGAGCACTTGTTTTAAACATCAACTTGTTCCCATGTTCTTACCCAAACTGGGCTCTCAGCACCTTTCAACTCTGTAATAAATTTCCAGCAAAACACAGGGATGACGATTCACCGGAAGTATTATCAGGGACATTGGAGTTTTCTGAGAACGTGTATGTTTTTATTGCTGATAATAAAAACTATGACATCAGATTTCGGAACGGGACCAAAATACGGATGTCGTGTATTTGTGTCCGTTGCAAAACTATTAACATTGACCTGAGTCCCAGTAAAACTACCAGTCTGAATAAGAGCGTCCCCAGTAAAAAACGTATCCCAGTCGAATAGAGCTCCCACAGTAAACGTACCAGTCTGATAGAGCTCCCACAGTTAAAACGATCAGTCTGAAATAGAGCTCCCGAGTAAACGTTATCCATTCTGAATAGAGCTCCCACAAGTAAAACGTACCAGGTCTGAATAGAGCTCCCACCAGTAAAACGAGCCAGTCTGAAGTAGAGCTCCCACAGTAAAAACTATCAGTCTGAATAGATGTGTATGTCTGTAGAAAGTAGTGATATGCGGGAAAAGGGGACCGTTCAGGATTCAGAGCGGTGACAGAAGTGGTAGCTAGCTGCCAGGAAGCACAGATGGTGTGTGCTGACTCACAGGAGGTAAGAGTGTAGTGGTGGGGTGCTACTACAGGAGGTAGAGGTGATGTGGTGGGCTGCCAGGGTTAGAGTGGTTGGTCTACTAAGGAGGTAGAGGTGCGGTGTGGGTGCTGACTATAGGAGTAGAGGTGTGGTGGTGGGGTGCTGACACAGGAGTAGATTGATGGTGCGCTCGGGGTGGTGGGGTGGTGACTGACTACAGGAGGTAGAGGGTGGGGTCGGGTGCTGACTACAGGAGGTAGATGTGGGGTGGTGGGGTGCTGACTACAGAGGTAAGGGTGGGTGGGGTGCTGACTATCAGGAGGTTAGAGGTGGGGTGTGCTACTATAGAGTAGAGGTGGTGGTGGGGTGCTGACTACAGGAGGTAAGGGGTGTGGGTGCTGACTATAGGAGGCTAGAGGTGGGTGGGTCGACTACAGGAGGTAGTGGGTGGTGGGGTGCGACTATAGGAGGTAGAGGTGGGGTGGTGGGGTGCTGACCTACAGGAGGCAGGGGTTGTAGGTGGGTGCTGACTTACAGGAGGTAGAGGTGGGGGTGGGGTGTGGACGATAAGGAGTAGAGTGTGGTCAGTGGGTGCTGACGATCCAGGAGGGTAGAGGTGGGGTGGTGGGTTGTGGTCGGGGTGTAGTGGGGCTTACAGGAGGTAGAGGTGAGTGGTGGGTGCTGACTTAAGAAAGGTTATTGGTGGATAGGAGTAGAGTGGGGTGTGGGGTGCTGACTATAGGAGGTAGATGTGTAGTGGTGGGTTCTGACAGGGTGATTTGGGGCTGACTAGTAGGTAGGTGACAGAGTAGGTGGGGTGTGGGTGCTGACGTACATAGAGGTGGTGGTGAGTAAGATAGAGGTGTAGTGGTGCGGTGCTGATACAGGAGGTGGAGGTGAGTGGTGGTGGCGTGCTGCTCTGACAGAGAGGTAGAGTGATTGGTGGGTGCTCTGACTTACAGAGTAGAGGTGAGTGGTGGGGTGCTGACTACAGGAGCGTAGAGGTGGAGTGGTGGGGTGCTGACACAGAGGTAGAGGTGGTAGTGGTTGGGTGCTGACACAGGAGGTAGAGGTGGGTGGTGGGGCTGACTACAGAGGTAGAGGGGGTGCGTGGGTGCTGACTAAGGAGTAGAGTGTGGTGGTGGGTGCTGACTACAGGAGGTGTAGAGGTGGGTGGTGGGTGTCTGACTACAGAGGCTAGAGGTGGGAGTGCTGACTATAGGAGGTAGAGCGGTGGTGGTGGGTGCTGGACTACAGGAGGTAGGGCTGGGTGGTGGGTGGCTGACTCAGGTAGGCTGATGAGTGGGTTACTGACTGACTAGACGTGAGGTGGGTAGTAGGACAGGGCTCGGCTGTTTCTATCAGATGGTGATATGGATGGGATAGGCTCGTATGGTGAACTGAGCTATTAGGAGGCTAAGTGTGTCGATAGGTGCCTATGAGCTGCTATTAACAGGGGTTCATATGTTAGAGCTGCTATAACAGGTCATATGTTACTGCTAATAAACAGGTCCATATGTTAGAGCTGCAACACAGGTCGTATGTTAGCAACCCCACCTCTACCTCCAGTAGTCAGCACCCACCTCTACCTTTCCTTAGTAGTCACGCACCCCACCAACCTCACCTTCCTGTAGTTCCTCACCCCCCCTCCCTCTGTAGTCAGCACCCCCACCACCACCTGCTACTCCTGTAGTCACGCACCACTCACCCTCCTATAGGTCAGCACCACCAATTCCCACCTCTACCTCCTGTAGTCAGCACCCCACCACCCCACCTCTACCTCCTATAGTCACACCCCACTCTACCCTCCTGTAGTCACACCCCACCACCCCACCTCACCTCTAGTTCAGCACCCCACAACAACCACCTCTTAACCTCCTATAGGCAAGCACCCAACCTCGAACCCTGGCGGCACCACCACCCCCCCGACCGGAGGACCGCCGCGATTATCCAATGCTCGTGTTCATGACAGGATGTTGCCTGATCGGAAGGATATAGGGTAATAAGGGTTTTATAGGGGTATAGTATAAGCTATAGGGTGTGCGGTGAATATAGGGAGATAGGGTTATGGATAGGTTTATAGGTATAGGGTAGGGTATAGGGTTATAGCGTATAGGATATAGGATATAAGGGTATAGGGGCGCTAGCCGGTATATGGATATAGGTATAGTGGTATAGGTTTATAGGTTTTAGGGTATGGGGTGTAGGGGTTATAGGGGTATAAGCGTTTAATAGGGTATAAGGGTATAGGGGTATAGGGGTATAGGGATAGGCGTATAGGGTATAACTCGAGGAGGTAGAAATATGAGCGTATAGGGGTTTGTGATTGGTACGGGCATATGAAGGTATAGGGGGGTGCTGACTACAGAGTAGGGGGGCTGTAGCGGGTTGATGGGACTACAGGAGGTAGAGTTATTAGGGTATAAGGTGTATAGGGTGTAGGGTATAGGGTGGTATAGGTGGGTGATGACATGGACTGACAGGTAAAGGGATATTAGGGTAGAGGTGTGAGTGAGAGATAGGGGTAGTAGTGCTGATCATTATAAGGGAATTTAGGTGAGATGGTGGGGTGCTAAAAACAGTAGGCGACCTGGTATAGCAGCTCTAAACTATGACCCTGTTTATAGCAAGCGTTCATAAGCGGGCATTATTGATAGGACGCTATAGGGATTTATAAATCACGCTTACTAAGCATAAAACCCTGTTATAGCAGCATCTAACATTATGAACCCTGTTATGCAGCTTGCTAGCAGCATTATAAGAGAATACTCAGCTGGTTATATAAGCGGTGAGCTCAGTATAACATTTATATAGAGGAACCCTGTTATGCAGCTCTAATCATATTGAACCCTGTATAGGGTAGATAGCAGCCTAACATATATAATCGCTGGGTTATGATGACAGCGTCTAAACATATGAACCCTGTCTATTAGAGCTAAGGGGCTCTGAATCAATAGAGGTAATCACTGAGTTATAATGGGCAGCTGTAAAAACAAGTATAAACCCTGTTACGGTAATAATAGGCCGTTAGCAACTACCGTGAAACATGAATATAAACCGGTGGTCGTAAATACCTAGTAGCAGCGTTCTAACATAAAACTCGCTCTAGTCTACGGTATAGATATGGGTTATAGGGGGTTATAATATCCTCTGTAGCAGCTTGTAGAGCATATAATTAACCTAGTGTAGCTATAGGGGTGATATATCCTGATATGCAGCTGTAACATATAAAATCGCTGTTTTCGTATAGGGGTAAGTATTACCTAAGTGGTAGTGAACTCTGGTACGACCAGTAAATAAGGAGGAAATAAACGGAGAGTGCAGAACCTATATATACTAATATGATGGGAATATAGCGGAGTTATTGATGCCAGTTAAGCGCAACTAGCGCAGATGAGATAGGATATTAGGATGAGTGTGTATTTTATGTTTGATATAGGGGGCATCATGACATTCACTCGACAGATACGAGTGATACTCGTGTGAGCCAGAGCTTCAAGACATGCAGTAGTGGGTGTTTGCCAGGCAACTTGCTATTTTCCTGCAACCGCCAGGTGTCTGTTATTATGTGAGGTTGTTGTGTTCATCAAGCTTGAGGATGAGTAGGCTATTTGACACTAGGTGACTGGGTTAGTATAGGTGTATTACGTAAGTGTAATAGGTGGTGACAAATTTGTCCGGGTTAGTCAATATAGGGTGTAAGGTGGAGCACGATATCTCTGGGTTATATATAGGATGATACAAAAATCTGTAATAGTGTAGATCTAGGCTTAGCTCAGAGAATGATAGGGTTATAGGGTTGTAGGGGTATAGGGGTGTAGGGTTATAGGGTTGTAGGGGTATAGGGGTATAGGGATATAGGGGTGTAGGGGTATAGGGGTATAGGTTTATAGGGTATAGGGGTATATGGGTGTAGGGGTATAGGGGTGTAGGGGTATAGGGATTATAGGGGTATAAGGGTATAGGGATATAGGGGTGTAGGGGTATAGGGTTTACGGTGCAAGGCCCAACAGTATGTTAAGAAAGGTATGTTTTATCTGAGCCAGAACCTCCCATAGGCCCTGGAGCCAGAACGGCCCATAGGGCCAGGAGCCAGAACGACCCACAAGGCCAGGACGGCCCATAGGGCCAGAATGGCCCATTGGGCCTGGAGCCAGAACGGCTCATAGGGCCAGGAGCCAGAACAACCCACAGGGCCAGGACGGCCCACAGGGAGTCACAGCAGCTGAGGGAGAAGGCGACAGGGATGCCATGTTGGATCGAGCAGACCTAGGTTGACAGTTATTGAGAGAGTCACAGCAGCTGAGGGAGAAGGCGACAGGGATGCCATGTTGGATCGAAGGTGACAGTTGCTGAGACACTAACTGCTAGTGGCTGATAGAGAAGGGCAACCCGGGCGGCAATGTTGAATCGAACGGCGGTACCTACCTGTGGGTCTGAGAGGCGGGAGATGTCAGGGTACAGGTAGAACTTGATTCCTTCCCACGCCCCCGGCAGAGTCACCCCTCGGATCAGCAGGACCAACAGCATGGCATAGGGGAAGGTAGCAGTCACGTACACCACCTATAGATGCACAGAACCACGACAACATATCATATTACATAATATATAATAGAATCTATAGGGGAAGGTAACCGTCACATACAAACATATCATACATAAAACATAGATCGCATACACCACCTCGGTCGGGGGGCTAGGGTCAGTTTGTTATATCTGGAGTACTTCTCCAGATATATTCGGTCTTATCCGGTGTCCTGTGTGAATTTAAGTATGCTCTCTCTAATTCTCTCCTTCGCTCTCTCTTTCTTTCTCTCTCTCGGAGGACCTGAGCCCTAGAACCATGCGTCAGGACTACCTGGCATGATGACTCCTTGCTGTCCCCAGTCCACCTGGCCTTGCTGCTGCTCCAGTTTCAACTGTTCTGCCTG
Organism: Salvelinus sp. IW2-2015; assembly: GCF_002910315.2. Classification (NCBI taxonomy): domain Eukaryota; kingdom Metazoa; phylum Chordata; class Actinopteri; order Salmoniformes; family Salmonidae; genus Salvelinus; species Salvelinus sp. IW2-2015. Next base: position 71,732 of record NW_019944260.1, on the reverse strand, counting down.
CGGCTATGGAAACCTGACCTGTTCACCGGACGTGCTAAAAAAGCCAACAGACATTTACTCCTGAGGTGCTGACTTGCTGCACCCTCGATAACTACTGTGATTATTATTATTTGACCATGCTGGTCATTTTTTAACATTTAAACATCTTGGCCATGTTCTGTTATAATCTCCACCTGGCACAGCCAGAAGAGAACTGGCCACCCCTCATAGCCTGGTTCCTCTCTAGGTTTCTTCCTAKGTTTTGGCCTGTCTAGGGAGTTTTTCCTAGCCACCGTGCTTCTACACCTGCATTGCTTGCTGTTTGGGGTTTTAGGCTGGGTTTCTGTACAGGACTTTGAGATATCATCTGATGTACGAAGGGCTATACAAATACATTTGATTTGAAATTTGATTTGACCTATAGTGAAGAGAACAACATATAATATTATTCTAGGGTTGAGGTCAATTTGAATTGGAGGCAGTCAATTCAGGAAGAATAGGTATCAGTCACATAGGAACATATCATATATAATCTATAGGTATCAGTCACATAGGAACATATCATATATCCTCTATGGGTATCAGTCACATAGGAACATATCATATATCCTCTATAGGTATCAGTCACATAGGAACATATCATATATAATCTATAGGTATCAGTCACATATCATATATAATCTATAGGTATCAGTCACTTAGGAACATATCATATATAATCTATAGGTATCAGTCACGTAGGAACATATCATATATAGGTATAAGGAGGTATCTCTCCAGGAACAGGTTTGGAGTTAAAACCTACAGGAGAGTATCTCTCCAGGAACAGGGTTGGAGAGCCCTGTAATAAAGTAATACTGCAAAATTCACTTTTTGTCCTGAATACAAAGTGTTATGTTTGGGGCAAATACAACACATTACTGAGTATAACTCTCCATATTTTCAAGCATAGTGGTGGCTGCATCAGGTTATGGGTATGTTTGTAATCGTTAAGTACTGGGGAGTTTATCAGGATAAAAAATAAACGGAATGGAGCAAAGCACAGGCAAAATCCTAGAGGAAAACCTGGTTCAGTCTGCTTTCCACCAGACACTGGGAAATTAATTTACCTTTCAGCAGGACAATAACCTAAAACACAAGGCCAAATCTACACTGGAGTTGCTTACTAAGAAGACAGTGAATGTTCCTGAGTGGCCGAGTTACAGTTTTGACTTAAATATACTTGAAAATAATAATGGGCAAACGTTGCACAATCCAGGTGTGGAAAGCTCTTAGAGACTTACCCAGAAAGACTCACAGCTGTAATCACTGCCAAATGTTATTCTACAAAGTATTAACTCAGGGATGTGAATACTTATGTAAATTAGTCATTTCTGTATTTCATTTTCAATACATTTGCAAAAATTTCAAAAAAACATGTTCTCACTTTGTAATTATGAGGTGTGTAGATGAGCGAGAGAAAATATATATTTAATCCATTTAGAATTCAAGCTGTAACACAATAACATGTGGAACAAATCAACGTGTATAAATCAAATCAAATCAAATGTATTTCTAAAGCCCTTCGTACATCAGCTGATGTCTCAAAGTGCTGTACAGAAACCCAGCCTTAAAACCCCAAACAGCAAGCAATACAGGTGTAAAATCTCTCTGAAATCTCTCTGAAGGCTCTGTATATCATACCATCTATATATTACATCATCCATAGGAGTTAGACATAAATCCCAAATACTACCTAGATGAATCTCATCTGCATGCAGACCTGGGATGTTCTGGGTATTCAATCCCATATCTGTTGTCAATGTTGCTTCACTGGGAATTCAGTGAATAGCTGTGAATGGTCAATCAACAAGCACAAACCACCTTTTGAAGCAAGTACCCCAAGTGGACACAACAAGTTTGTTACTCCACAAAGCAAGACCGCCAGCCCGTCCATTCATACGGGCGACTGCTGTTTCACTATACAGTCCAGTGACCTGGGTCACCTGCCGGGGGGTTGTGGGTAATTGGGTGTGCACATGCCGAGCTAGATAATTTTCCCACACTGCCTCAGCTGGGATCCCCCTCCCTTCCCCTCCTCTCCTCTCCTCCCAGACCTGCAAGAAGCTGGGTCACAGGGCTGGGGAGGGAACAGGGCCAGAGACTGGGTCACAGGGCTGGGGAGGGAACAGGGCCAGAGGCTGGGTCACAGGGCTGGGGAGGGAACAGGGCCAGAGACTGGGTTACAGTGCTGGGGAGGGAACAGGGCCAGAGGCTGGGTCACAGGGCTGGGGAGGGAACAGGGCCAGAGGCT
>NW_019944260.1:66820-68775 GCF_002910315.2 Salvelinus sp. IW2-2015 | reverse complement strand
GAACAGGGCCAGAGGCTGGGTCACAGGGCTGGGGAGGGAACAGGGCCAGAGGCTGGGTCACAGGGCTGAGGAAATTTCACTATCACAATTATCAGAGCACTTGCTGGCTTTGGCTAGAAAGGGCTGAGGTTTGATGAATAAACAAGTTGTGGGTGTGTCACGGCTTGGCCCCTCCCCCTCACAATTAGAACGTGCTCCATGGTGAAATACGTGTTTACTTCAAGTTGTGTATTTAAGGTATTTTACAGTGCCTTGCAAAAGTATTCACCCCCTTGGCGTTTTTCCTATTTTGTTGCATTACAACTTTTGGATTTCATTTGATGGCCATACACAAAATAGTCCAAATTGGTGAAGTGAAATTAAAAAAATAACTTGTTTCAAAAAATTCAACAACAAAGCTGGGCTTTACGGAAGAGTGGCTGGGCTTTACGGAAGAGTGTCCAGAAAAAATGCCATTGCTTAAGAAAAAAATAAGCAATCACGTTTGGTTTTCGCCAAAAGGCACGTGGGAGACTCCTCAAACATATGGAGGAATGTACTCTGGTCAGATGAGACTACAATTTAGCTTTTTGGCCATCAAGGAAAACGCTATGTCTGGAAGGCATAGTGCAACCCCAACACCCTACATCACCTACGAGAACACCATGTTTTCATTGGCTGGGAAACTGRTCCGAATTGAAGCATGGTGGTGGCAGCATCATGTTGTGGGGATGTTTTTCATTGGCAGGGAAACTGGTAAGAATTGAAAGAATGATGGATGGCGCTAAATAAAGAAATATTCTTGACGGAAACCTGTTTTCCAGAGATTTGAGACTGGGACGGAGGTTCACCTTCCAGCAGGACAATGGCCCTAAGCATACTGCTAAAGCAACACTCGAGTGGTTTAAGGGGAAACATTTAAATGTCTCGGAATGGCCTAGTCAAAGCCCAGTTGAGAATCTGTGGTATGACTTAAAATTGCTGTACATCAGCAGAACCCATCCAACTTGAAGGAGCTGGAGCAGTTTTGCAAAACTCCCAATGGCTAGATGTGCCAAGCTTATAGAGACATACCCCAAGAGACTTGGAGCTGTAATTGCTGCAAAAGGTGGCTCTACAAAGTATTAACTTGGGGGGTGGTGAATTTTATCTTTATTTAACTAGGCAAGTCAATTAAGAACAAATTATTATTTTCAATGACGGCCTAGGAACAGTGTGTTAACTGACTTGTTCAGGGGCAGAACGACAGATTTTTACCTTGTCAGCTCGGGATTCAATCTTGCAACCTTTCAGTTACTAGTCCAACGCTCTAACCACTAGGTTACCTGCCGCCACGTTCAAGTGTTCTGTTTATTTGTCTTATTTCTTGTTTGTTTCACGATAAAAAAGATGTTGCATCTTCAAAGTGTTGTGTAAATCAAATGATACAAACCCCCGAAAAATGCCAAGGGGGGTGAATACTTTCGCAAGCCACTGTATTGCCAACTCCAATTACAATGTTAATCCGTTATAGTTGTTAAATGGCTTACAGGAACAAAATAACAAAATGTAGACCTATCTTTGATAAATATTTTAACTTGAACCCAATTGCAGTCCACATTGTTCTAAGTAATTGTATGGCATCAATAGCATTCTCCTTGATATAGGGGCTAGGCCTACTGGTATGGCTTCAATAGCATTCTCACTGATATAGGGGCTAGGGCTGTAAATTACATTATGGCTGAGCAGGGACATGCCAAATATTGCCAATAAGTAAGATTACATTGATTATTGATGAGGCCTAAAAAGAGAACTAATGATTCTAATCAAATTCTAAACAAAACGAAACAACGACTTGTTTTAAATAGGCTATGTCACACTAGTGTCTCCCCGAAACAAAATGAAACAACGACTTGTTTTAAATAGGCTATGTCACACTAGTTTCTCCCCGAAACAAAATGAAACAACGACTTGTTTTAAATAGGCTATGTCACACT
>NW_019944260.1:51830-66795 GCF_002910315.2 Salvelinus sp. IW2-2015 | reverse complement strand
ATGTATCACTAAGTTCTCCCGAAACAAAACGAAACACGACTTGTTTAAAATAGGGCTAACTGTCACACTAGTTTCTCCCGAAACAAAACGACAACGGGCTTGTTATTAAATAGCTATGTCCACACTAGTTTCTCCCCGAAACAAAACGAAACAAACGACTTGTTAAATAAGGTCTATGTGTCTCCCCGTTAATATCTAAAACAACACACACTATGGAAGGTTTTTCCGCACATCCAAAACAGGACCTGCATGGATAACATAAACGTGGGCCTACAATGTAGAGATAAAAAGCGGAATGACCAGCTCACTGTCTTTACTTCTTTTAAAAGCTATGATGATTTTTAACTAAAGGCTTTCGGCGATTAATATTGTCCAAAACCATTTATCGACAGTCTTGAGCTCCTTCGCGATTGCATTGGGCAAGGACAAAACAAGGAGTGGCTATGCTTGGTTTTAAATCAACAAAATGATGGAGGGAAGAATTTACTTTTTTTATTTTTTTAATGATTCCTAAATATGAGTATAGAGGCACCAAAAAGTACATCATAGGCTAACTCTTGTTCCATTTCCATTGGGTAGTGTGCACACGGCTTGATAGGCTAGTGTTTCCGCTGTCAGAATTCATCACAATCAACCAACTGAAGTTAACCGCTAAACCAGCTTCTGGTTGGTCTTAAATATTCCTCTCAGCGCTGCCTAAAAATTAGCCTTTTGGAATCAAGTTTTTAAAGACAAGCCCTCAAATAATTTTCCACCCCGGCTCATCTGAGCCCAAGCGAGCTGATATAAGACAGGTTAAAATGGCCGAACCTGGTATTAGGGCTGGGAAATGCATGAACGACGAATGATTACTGAACGCAAGATGAATTAACATGACGAATTTTTGCGTTTTGACACCTAGCGCCGCCTTAACAGCCAGCGCGAAAACAGAGCCCTCAGGATCTCGTCAACGGTATCTCCTGTGCATCAAATTAACCATGCGATAAATGCAATTGTGCTTCATTGTCTGTAGCTTACGCCTGCCCATACCATAACCACCACCAACGAAAGGCACTCTGTTCACAACGTTGATATCAGCAAAACTAACTAACGCCTCCCACAAGACGCCATACACGCTTGTCTGCCAATTTGCCCGGTACAAGTTGACCCGGGATTCACATGAAGAGCACAACTTCTCCCAGAAGTGCCAAGTGAAACCCATCAAGGTGAGCATTTGCCAACTGAAGTCGGTTTACCGACACAACACTGCAGTCTGGTCAAGACCCTGGTGAGGACTAGACGCAGCATGCAGATGAGCTTCTGAGACGATTTTCTGAAATCCAGTTTGTGCAGAAAATATTGAGAGTTGTGCAAACCCACAAGTTTTCATCAGCTGTCCAGGCTGGCTGGTCCTCAGCGATCCCACCAAGTGAAGAAGCCCGAATGTCCGGAGGACCTGGGCTGGTTGTGGGTTACACGTGGTCCTGCCGGTTGTGAGGCTGGTTGGAACGCAATTGCCAAATTCTCTAAAGCGACTTTGGAGGTGCTTATCTGGTGAGAAAATTAAACAAATTACATTCTCTTGGCAAACAGCCTCTGTGGACATTCCTGCAAGTCAGCAATGCCAAGTTCACGCTCCTCAAAACTTGAAGACACCTGTGGCATTCAAAAGGGTATAATAGATTCAAACAATGCCTAAAGGGATATTCAACATCTGCTTTTTAAAAAATTTTTACCCATCTACCAATAGGTGCCCTTATTTGGCGAGGTATGGAAACATCCTGGTCTTTAAACTCTAAACTGTGTTACACCCAGTCTAGCAGTCTAAAGCCCAGTCAAAAGCCCAGTCTAAAGACCTGTCCTAAGCCCAGTCTAAAGAACCTGGTCTAAGCCAGTCAAGCCCATCCTAAGCCCAGTCTAAGCCCAGTCCCTAAGCCCAGTCTAAGCCTGTCTAGCCAGTCTAAAGCCCAGTCTAACCAGTCTAAGCCCAGTCTAAAGCGGGGAAGGTGGAGGGTTCTAATTAATGCTAATATGGAGATTGGTTTATAGGAACATTCACACACATACATGTACTGTATATATATGTGTACACATATTTAACACCCATATTATTAAACATTATCCATATCTGTTCAGTTAAAAGTTTGGACAAAAAAATATCCTCAGTGTACAACGAAAACACCAAATAATGCACGCCGAATTAGACCAATACCCGCCTAATTATCAAATACCAAAAAAAGGAGCGTTAAATTTTAAAAAACCCAACCTTCCATAACAAAGCCACCACCAACAGAGAGTATGAAACCTGAGTAGAAGTCCCCCTAAGCAAGCGTGGTCCTGGGGCTCTGTTCACAAACAGACCCCAACAGGAGCCCCAGGACGAACAGCACAATTAGAAACCCAACCAAATCATGAGAAAAACAAAAAAGGTAATTACCGTGAACATATTGGAAACAAAAAAAACAAGAGCACAACCTTAGAAATGCTATTTGGCCCTAAACAGAGAGTACACAGAGTGACAGAATAACCTGACCACTGTTACTGACCCAAACTTAAGGAAAAGCTTTGACTATGTACAGACTCAGTGAGCATAGCCCTTGCTATTGAGAAAGGCCCGTCGTAGGCAGACCTGCTCTCAAGAGAAAGACGGCCTATGTGCACACTGCCACAAAATGAGGTGGAAACTGAGCTTGCACTTCCATAAACCTCCTGGCAAATGATATGACATATTAAGAGACAAATATTTCCCTGAGATTACATCAGACCCACAAAGGAATCAGAAAAACAACCCAATTTTGATAATACTCCTATATAATATGGGTGAAAATACCAACAGTGTGTCATCACAGTAGCTAAATATTTGCAAATATTCCTAGGATATTTGTGAACCTGTTGCCCAAAAAACGTTCCAAACGCAGTGAAGAAACAAACACAATTGTAAATACAACACAATTGTAAATACTCATATTTATGTTTATTTAATTTTCCCTTTTGTACTTTAACTATTTGCACCATCGTTACGAACACTGTAATATAGAACATAATATGACATTTCCAAATGTCTTTGTCTTTTGGAAACTTCTGTGAGTGTAATGTTTTCCTGTAAAAAATGTTTTGTTTATTTTCAACTTTTTTTTATTTTTATTATTATCTTTACACTATGCTTTGGCAATGTAAACATATGTTTTTCCATGCAAATAAAGCCTCTTTAAATTGTCATATGAATTGAGAGCAGAGAAAGAGACAATTAGGGGAGAGAAAGGGGGATTTAAGGAGGGGAGAGAGAGAAAGAGACCCAACGGGGAGAGACAAGGGGATGTAGGAGGGGAGAGAGAGAAAGAGACAGAGGGGAACGAGTCAGGGGGATTAAGGAGGGGAGAGAGAGAAAAGAGACGAGGAAGAGACAGGGGGAATTTTTTTTTAAAAAAGGAGGGGGGGAAAAAAAAAGAGAGAGAGAAAAGGGGAGACGTCAGGGGGATTTAAGGAGGGGAGAGATGAGAAAGAGACCAGAGGGGAGATCAGGGGGATTTTAAGAGAGGGAGAGAGAGAAGGCGAGGGAGAGACGTTCTTCCCTTTTGTGTAGAGGCAGCTTCTGTCGCCTGAACATCATGTGTCTCCATACCCAGCACAGCTCTGAGTATTCTCTAATTTGTGTCCTCTTCCCTCTCCTCTGTGTGCGGGAGGAAGATGTTGGCTTTCTGCTTGAATGTTTTCCCACTTATATTTCGTAATCCTTCAATCCTCTTCCCTCTTTCCCTCCATCACTCTATCCTATTTCTCTCTCTCTGCATCCCCCTCCAGCTCTATCCATACCATTCCTCATCTCCTCCATCCCTCCATTCCTCTATCACTCTACCATTCCTCTCTCTCTTCCATCCCTCAATCACTCTATGCCTACCCATCTCTATCTCTCCAATCCTCAACACTCTATCCTACCCCATTCCTCTATCTCCTCCATCCCTCCAATCACTCTATCCCTACCATTCCTCTCTCCGTCTTTCACTCCCTCATCACTCTATCCCTACCATTCCTCTCTCTCTCCAATCCTCCATCACTACTATCCCTATAACCATTTCTCTTATCCTCGCTCCATACCGCTCCACACCTATCTACCATTCCTCTCTCTCTCCATCCCTCCATCAGCTCTTCCTACCATTCCTCTCAGTCTCTCCCATCCCTCCATCACTCTATCCTACCATTTCTCTATCTCTTCCATCCCTCCAATCACTCTATCCTACCATTCTCTCTCCTCTCCATCCCTCCATGACACTCTATTCCTACCATTCCTCTATCTCTCCATCCCTCCATCACTCTATCCTACCAATTTCCTTATCTCTCCCATCCCTCCATCTCAACCATATCCGCACATGGCTCGAAGCACCGGCCCTCTTCTCTCTCTCTCTTTCTCTCCTCTCTTCTCTCTCTCTTCTCTCCTCTTCTCTCTCTCTCTTCTCTCTGCTTCTCTCTCTCTCATCTCTCTCTCCCTCCCTCCCTCCCTCCTCCCTCTCTCCATCTCTCCGCTCCCTCCCTCCCTCACCTCCTCCTCCCTCCCTCCCATCCCTCCCTCCCTCCCTCCCTCCTCCCTCCCACACTCCCCTCTCTCTCTCTCTCTCCCTCCCTCCTCTCTCCCTATCTCGCCTCCCTCCCTCCCTCCCTCCTCCCTCCCTCCCTCTCCTCTCTCCATCCCTCCCTCTCTCCCTCCCTCCTCCATCCCTCCATCCGCTGCCCAATCCCTCGAGAGAAATAGTGTCTCAATTAGGTTTCTTTAAGCAGAGTCCTGCCGTCTGGCCACAGAACCCACACAGCATTCCTTTAACCCCTTCAGTGTTCCAGACAACAACAACGCTTGCATTAAACACCATGTCACACTCCTCTCACCCCGACTAGCTACATCAAGTCGAGTGTGGTCGCCAGACTTGTCATTCCAGCCATCGTTGGAAGAGATTACCATAACCTCTGTTTAAGAGTTCTTCAATGTCAAAATCATACATGGGACTCGACGGAAATCAAACAGTGCTTCACTGCCAGCTTATTTCTGCACCCCCGGCCCCAAGTCATGTTAAACACGAAGTTTTGTCTGTTCATCAACCTGGATACAGGGTGCAGAGAAAGATGATAGTGTGAGAAAGAGGTATAAATACAGCCTCTTAGTTTTTAAATTTAGTCTAATAAGTGATCCATTCCATTCAAAACCCTCTGCCATGCACACCACCGGCACGAGCAGATGACGAACAAGTTAACAGAGCATAATATAAAATATAAAAACATTTTAAAATACGTGAACTGGAGGTATGATATTTCTGCATCATCACTCATTTTCACTCAACATCCAGGATTTCTCCCAAACAATCTCACATTCAATGGAGAAAACCAGGGTATCATATAAATATAATGGGTATTTATTATTATAATATGAATCCTTCCAATAATGACCACATATTATCTATTTAAATACTACCATTAATCTTGTTACTATTAGAACCGGCCGCAAACTCATCTGAAAACACAACCAGAGTCACACCTTGATGTATTCATTGAATATGGAACTAATACTTCATTTTTACTAACGTTAATACACATATAAGTGAATTGGTCTCAATACTTTTGGTCCCCTTAAAATGGGGGGACGTGTACAAAGGTTGTGTTAGGTGTAATTATGGGTCACTGTCCCAATACTTTGAGCCTCACTGTACATCTAAGAGAGAGAGAGAGAGAGTGAGGAGGGGAGAGAGGATGAGGGAGAGACGGTGAGGAGGAGAGAGAGCAGAGAGGAGAGACAAGAAATGAGAGTGAGCTAAGGAGAAGGAACTACTCGCATGCCCCTCATGAACGCTCTACTTTCCTCCTCAGTGAAAGCAGAAATCAAATCTTGGACTGTTCCCTAAAAGACCCGGCCATGAAAGGGAGCCATTCTTTCGGCTTACTTCACGTTGGGAACAAAAGACTCTTCAGGAGATATAGGCTCTTTCGCTGCCGAGTCCCCTTTTCTCCTGTACAATGTTGAGCCCATTCATTTTTCCACATCTCTCTTCATTTCTCCTTTTCTCTCCTCCCCTTCTCATCTGCTCATTGAAAATCTGTTTAGTCTTAAAGACTGCAGGGAGAATGAAGGGACTGGGAGAGAGCTCAAAGAACGGAAAGGGCACAGGGAGAGGAGCAGGCACCGAGAGGGGCACAGGAACTTGGGGAGGGGTACGGAAGGGGACAAGGCGTACGGAGAGGGGGACAGGGAGGTTTGGAGGGAGCAGGGAGAGAGAGGCACAGAGAGGGGACAGGGAACTTTGGGAGAGGGGGAACCGGGAAGGGACAAGACATCGAGAGGGGGACAAGGCGAGGTTGGAGAGGGGGACAGGGAAGAGAGAGGCACAGAGAGCGGGCACAGGGAACTTGGGAGGGGGACGGAAGGGGAACAGACACGGAGAGGGGGACAGGGAGGTTGGAGAGGGGGAACACGGGAGGTTTGGAGAGGGGAAACAGGGAGAGAGAGGCACAGAGAGGGGACAAGGGAACTGGAGAGGGGGACCCGGAAGGGGACAAGGCAACGGAGAGGGGGGACAGGGAAGGTGGAGAGGGGGACAGGGAGAGAGAGGCACAGAAGAGGGGATAAGGGAACTTGGAGAGGTGGACGGAAAGGGCGACAAGGCACGGAAGAGCGGGGACAGGGAGGTAGAGAGGGGGACAGGGAGGGTTGGAGAGGGGACAGGGAGAGAGAGGCAACAGGAGGAGGGGAACAGGGAATTGGGGAGGGGACGGAAGGGGAACAAGGACACGGAGGGGGGACAGGAAGGCTAGGAGAGGGGGAAACAGGGAGAGAGCAGGCAGCGGAGAGGGACAGGGAGGTTGAGAGGGGGACAGGGAGAGAGAGGCACAGAGAGGGGAAGGGAGGATGGAGAGGGGAACAGGGAGAAACAGAGCGGCACCAGAGAGGGGACAGGGAGGATGGAGAGGGGGACAGGGAGAGAGAGGCACAGAGGGCGACAGGGAGGATGGAGAAGGGCGACAAGGGGAAAAGAGGCACAAGAGAGGGGAACAGGGATGATGGAGGGGGGACAGGGAGAAGAGAGCCCACGGAGGATGGGGACGGAGAGGGGGAAGGAGAAAAGGGGACAAAGCATGGGAGAGGGGGACAGGGAAAGAGAGGCATGGAGAGGGGACAGGGAGGTTGGAGAGAGGGAACAGGGGCAGAGAGGGCACGGCAGAGGGGGCCAGGGAGTGGGAAACGGGGAGCAGGTAGAGAGGAGGACACAGAGATGGGGTAGGGAACTTGAAGAGGGGGACAGAGAGGGACACAAGGCACAGAAAGAGGGGGACAGGGAGGTTGAGAGGGGGCACAGGGAGAGAGAGGCACAGAGAGGGGGTAGGGAACTTAGAGAGGGGGACAGAAGGCGGACAAGGCACAGAGAGGGGACAGGGAGGAATGGAGCGGGGGACCAGGGAGGAGCAGGCACGGAGATGGGGATCGGAGAAGGGGGACAAAAGCACGGAGAAGGGGAACAGGGAGGTTAAGAGGTGGACGGGAATAGAGAGCACGGAGAGGGGGACAGGGAGGTTGAAAAGGGACAGGGCAGAGAGGGGGACGCGAGAGGCGGGACAGAGAAGGGGGATAAAGCACGGAGAGGGGAACAGGGAGAGAAGGGCACGGCGAGAGACAGGGAAGGTTCGATTATTACACAGAAACTGTGACTGAGTTTGTCAGAAAGTGTATAGGTGATGTGTTCCCACTGTGACTAATTAAAACCTACCCAACAAGGAAAACGTGGAATAGATTGGCAGCATTCGCGCAAAACTGAAAGCGCGCAAACCACCGCATTTAACAACATGGCAAGAATACCTGGCAAATATGGCCGGAATACAAACAGTGTAAGTTATTACCCTCCGTTAAGGCAATCAAACAGCCACAAACATCAAAATACAGAGAACAAAATGGAAGTAGCAAATTCAAAAGGCTTTCAGACATGAAATGTATATGGCAGGGTCTACAGACATCACGGATTACCAAGGGAAAACCAGCCACGTCGCGGACACCGACGTCTTGCTCCCGGACAACCTAAACACCTTCTTCGCCGCTTTGAGGATAACACAGTGCCGCCGACGTGGCCCACTCCTAAGGACTGTGGGCTCTCAATCCTCCTGGCAGACGTGAGTAAGACATAGAAGTGGTTAATCAGCGCAAGCTGCCGGCCCAGAACAGCATCCAAGCCGCGTCCTCATGAGCATGCACAGACCAGCTGGCTGGCTGATTAGTCAAAATGAACGAGACAGCCTACTGGAGGAGGTGCAGGGCCCCTGGCGCCCTCTGCCTCAATGTCAACCAAATGAAGGAGCTGATCGTCGGACTTCAGAAAACAGCAGAGGGAGGGCACCCCACTATCACATAGACGGGACGCAGTGGAGGAAGGTGGTAAGATTCAAGTTCCTCGCGCACACATCAACTGACAATCTGAAATAGCACCTATTCAACCGCAGGAGGCTGAAGAAATTCAGCCTTGGCCCGCTAGGACCCTCACAATCTTTTACAGATGCACCATTGACCGAGGCATCTCTGGTCGGGTTGTATACCCGTCTGGTACGGTAACGGCACCGCCCACAACCGCAGGGCTCTCCAGAGGGTGTTGCGTCTAACACCGGGGAATAGTTCATTGCCCCAACCCAATATAATACTCCATTTACAGTGTCATGCCAGTGTATTAGCGGTGTATTGCATTGGGGCCAATGGAAGTGGTGGTGCGGTCCTCCCCAACGCATCACCGGGGACACACTGCCCCGCCCTCCAGGACACCTACAGCACGCCGATGCAAAGGAAGGCCAAAAAGTCATCAAGGACCAACAACCACCAAACGAAGCCAATGGCTGTTCACCCAGCTATCATCCAGAAGGTGAAGGTCAAGAAACAGGTGCATCAAAGCTGGGACTGAGAGTCTGAAAAAACAGTTCTATCTCAAGGCCATGCAGAATGTTAAATAGCCAATCACTAGCCGCTAACCACCCGGTTACTCAACCCTGCACCTTAGAGGCTGCTGCCCATATACATAGACATGGAACACTACGGTACTTTCATAATCCAGGTGTCCCGCCCATGCTTCGCATCTTCCCTTTCACTTCTTTCTTCTGTCCCCATTAATCGCCCTGTGTATTTATAACATGTGTTCTCTGTTGTCTGTTGCCAGTTCGTCCTTGTTTGTCAAGCCAAACGGCGTTTTTGTATCAGGCTCCTGATTTTTCCCCAGTCTCTCTTTTCTCTCCTCCTGGTTTTTGAACCTTGCATGTCGCTGAGCCTGTACCCCACCCTCCTGACCACTGTGCTGCCCCTGAGCCGGACTGCTGTCTGTACCTTTGCCCCACCTCTCGATTACGCGACCTCTGCCTGACCTGAAGCCTGCCCTATCGTCCTGTACGCTTTGCCCCCAACCTCTGATTACCGCCCTGCCTGACCATGAGCCTGCCCTGCCGTCCTGTACTTTTGCCCCTGTTGCTGTAATAAACATTATTACTTTTGACATGGTCTGCATCTGGTTCTTAATTGAATACCTGATACACAGTCAACTTTAGTAATGTTTACATATATGCTTTCCTCATTTCAATTTGTATATAACTGTATTCTATTCTACTGTATTTTAGTCAATGCCAAATCCGGCATTGCTTAATCTAATATTTATATATTTCCTTTATTCCCATTCTTTTACTTTTAGACGTGTGTATTGTTGGTGAATTATTAGATATTACTGCCACTGTTGGAACCACCAAGCATTTCAACTCCACCCACAATAATATCTGCAAATGTGTATATGTGAGCAAATACAATTTGAATTTTTGAATTTGGAGAGGGTTTTTGCACTTGCCTGAGGTAGAGTACTCATGATAAGTGTAGACCACACCTATCTACCTAGAGAGCCTTTCATCTGTATTTTTCACGCACTGTCTATAATACCACCACAGACCGATGCTGGCACTAAAACCGCACTCATGAGCTGTATACCGCCATAAGCAAACAGGAACACGCTCATCCAGAGGCGTTCCTAGTAGCCGGGGACTTTAATGCAGGGAACATTAAACAGTTAAGCGCCTAATTTCTACCAGCAGTTAAATAGAACCAGAGGGTAAAAAAAAACTCTAGACCAACCTTACTCCACAACACCAGAGACAGTACAAAGCTCTCCTCTTTGACCAATAATTCTATCCTCCTGATTCCCGGCTAACAAGCAAAAATCTTAAAGCAGGACGCACCAAGTGACCTTGGTCTAAAAAACGTGGTAGATGAAGCAGGCTGTGTTTCCGCTGTCAGAATTCATACCATAACCAACTGAGTTACCGCTAAAACCAGCTTCTGGTTGGTCTTAAATATTCCTCTCAGCGCTGCAAAAAATTTGCACTTTGGATCACGTTTTTGAAGACACGCCTCAAATATTTCTAAAGCAACTTTGGAGGTGGCTTATGGTAGAGAAATTAACAATACATTCTCTGGCAACAGCTCTGGTGAACATTCCTGCAGTCAGCATGCCAATTTCACTCTCCCTCAAAACTTGAGATACCTGTGGCATTGTGTTACCCATTGCTCTAGCCAAACACTGCCCCACGTATTGGTATGGTAAGCCACTCCAGTGTATATTTCGCCTTGTGTTTTAGGTCATTGTCCTGCTGAAAGGTAAATTCATCTCCCAGTGTCTGGTGGAAAGCAGACTGAACCAGGTTTTCCTCTAGGATTTTGCCTGTGCTTAGCTCTATTCCATTTCTTTTTTATCCTGAAAAACACCCCAGGCCTTAACGATGACAAGCATTCCCCATAACATGATGCAGCCACCACTATGCTTAAAAATATGGAGAGTGGTGCACAGCAATGTGTTATATTGGATTTGCCCCGAACATAACACTTTGTATTCAGGACAAAAAGTCAATTGCTTTGCTAATTTCTTTTGCAGTATTACGTTAGTGCCTTGTTGCAAACAGGATGCAAGTTTTGTCATATTTTATTCTGTACAGGCTTCCTTCTTTTCACTTTGTCAATTAGGTTAGTATTGTGTACAATGTTGTTTTTTCCTCTCACAGCCATTAAACTCTAACTGTTTTAAAGTCACCATTGGTGAAATCCCTAAAACAGTTTCCTTTCTCTCCGGCAACTGAGTTAGGAAGGACGCCTGTATCTTTGTAGGGACTGGGTGTATTGATACACCTTCCAAAGTGTAATTAATAGCTTCACAATGCTCAAAGGGATATTCAATATCTGCTTTTTTAAATTTTTACCCATCTACCAATAGGTGCCCTTATTTGCGAGGTATTGGAAAACATCCCTGGTCTTTAAACTCTAACTGTTTTAACCCAGTCTAAG
This sequence comes from Salvelinus sp. IW2-2015, assembly GCF_002910315.2. Lineage (NCBI taxonomy): Eukaryota > Metazoa > Chordata > Actinopteri > Salmoniformes > Salmonidae > Salvelinus > Salvelinus sp. IW2-2015. The sequence goes on along the minus strand of NW_019944260.1, from coordinate 55,493 downwards.
CCCAGTCTAAGCCCAGTTTAAGCCCAGTCTAAGACCTGTCTAAGCCCAGTCTAAGCCCAGTCTAAGACCTGTCTAAACCCAGTCTAAGCCCAGTTTAAGTGTCACGCCCTGGCCTTAGTTTTCTTAGTTTTCTTTAATATTTTGGTTAGGTCAGGGTGTGACATGGGGGATTTATGTGTTTTGTATTGTCTAGAGGTTTTGTATGTTTATGGGGTGTTTTCTAGTCTAGGTGTTTGTATGTCTATGGTTGCCTAGATTGGTTCTCAATTAGAGGCAGCTGTTTATCAATGTCTCTGATTGGGAACCATATTTAGGCAACCATATTCTTTAGGGATTTTGTGGGTTATTGTCTATGTGTAAGTTGCCTGTGTCTGCACTTTTCGTATATAGCTTCACGTTCGTTTTGTTGTTTTTTTGTATAGTTTGTCAAGTGTTCTTTGTTTCGGTAAATAAATAGAAGAATGTATTACTATCACGCTGCGCCTTTGGTCCTCCTCTCTTCCACCATACGACGAACGTGACATTAAGGCCTGTCTAAGCCCAGTCTAAGCCCAGTTTAAGCCCAGTCTAAGCCGGGGGAGGTGGGTTCTATTAAGCTATATGGAATTGTTTTAAGGATCATTCACACATACATGTACTGTATATATATATGTGTACACATATTTAACACCATATTATTACACATAATCCATATACTGTATCAGTTAAAAGTTTGGACCCCAAAAAATATGCTCAGTGTACAACGTAAAACACCAAATAATGCACGCCGAAATTAGACCAATACCCGCTAATTATCAAATACAGAAAAAGAGCCGTTGAATTTTAAAACCACCTAAAAAGGAAACGAATCCCAAACCTTCCATAACAAAGCCATCACCAACAGAGAGATGAACCTGGAGAAGAGTCCCCTAAGCAAGCTGGTTCTGGGGCTCTGTTCACAAACACAAACAGACCCCACAGAGCCCCAGGACAACAACACAGTTAGACCCAACCAAATCATGAGAAAACAAAAAGATAATTACTTGACATATTGGAAACAAAAAAAACAGAGCAAACTAGAATGCTATTTGGTCCTAAACAGAGAGTACACAGTGGCAGAATACCTGACCACTGTGACTGACCCAAACTTAAGGAAAGCTTTGACTATGTACAGACTCAGTGAGCATAGCCTTGCTATTGAGAAAGGCCGTCGTAGGCAGACCTGGCTCTCAAGAGAAGACAGGCTATGTGCACACTGCCCACAAAATGAGGTGGAAACTGAGCTGCACTTCCTAACCTCCTGGCAAATGTATGACCATATTAGAGACAAATATTTCCCTGAGATTACACAGACCCACAAAGGAATCGAAAACAAACCCAATTTTGATATACTCCTATATCTATTGGGTGAAATACCACAGTGTGTCATCACAGCAGCAATATTTGCAATATTCCTAGGATATTTGTGACCTGTTGCCCCAAGAAAAGTTCAACCAGTGAAGAACAAACACAATTGTAAATACAACACAATTGTAAATACTCATATTTATGTTTATTTATTTTCCCTTTTGTACTTTAACTATTTGCACATCGTTACGACACTGTATATAGACATAATATGACATTTCAAATGTCTTTGTCCTTTTGGAACTTCTGTGAGTGTAATGTTTTCTGTAAAAAATGTTTTTGTTTATTTCACTTTTTTTATTTTTTATTATTATCTTTACACTTGCTTTGGCAATGTAAACATATGTTTCCCATGCAAATAAAGCCCTTTAATTGTCATTGAATTGAGAGAGAGAAAGAGACAAAGGGGAGAGAAAGGGGGATTTAAGGAGGGGAGAGAGAGAAAGAGACCAAGGGGAGAGACAAGGGGATTTAAGGAGGGGAGAGAGAGAAAGAGACAGAGGGGAGAGTCAGGGGGATTTAAGGAGGGGAGAGAGAGAAAGAGACAGAGGAGAGAGACAGGGGGATTTAAGGAGGGGAGAGAGAGAAAGAGACAAAGGGGAGAGTCAGGGGGATTTAAGGAGGGGAGAGAGAGAAAGAGACAGAGGGGAGAGTCAGGGGGATTTAAGGAGGGGAGAGAGAGAAAGCGAGGGAGAGACAGTTAACTCCCCTCCCTATTTGTGTAGAGGACAGCTTCTGATCCAGACACTGAACATCATGTTGTCATCCATAACCCCAGCACAGCTCTGAGTATTCTATTTGTGTCTCTTTCCTCTCCTCTGTGTGTCGGAGAGGAAAGATGTGGTTTCTGCTGAGTGATTTTTCCACCACTATATTTCGTAATCCTTCAATCCCTCTTTCCCTCCATCACTCTATCCTACCATCCCTCTCTCCCTCCATCCCTCTCTCCCTCCATCCCTCCATCCCTCTCTCCCTCCCTCCCTCTCTCCCTCCATCCCTCCATCCCTCCATCCCTCGAGAGAATTAGTGTCTCAATTAGGTTCTTTAGAGCAGAGTCCTGCCGTCTTGGCACAGACACACAGCATTCCTTAACCCCTTCAGTGTTCCCCACCACAACGCTTGGCACACAGTCACAACTCCTCTCACCCGACTAGCTACATCAAGTCAGTGTGGTCGCCAACTTGTCATTCAGCCATGTTGAAGAGAGTTACATAACTCCTGTTAAGAGTTCTCATGTCAATCATACATGGGACTCGACGGAATCAAACGTGCTTCACTGCAGCTTATTATCTGCACCCTCCGGCCCCATAGTCAAGTTAAAAACACGATTTTGTCTGTTCATCCTGGTCTAGCGTGCAGAAGAAGGGAGTGTGAGAAAGAAAAAGCCCCCTAGTTTTTAAATTAGTCTAATAAAGTGATCACATCTCAAACCCTCTGCCATCACACCACCCACAGCAGATGACTGAACAAGTTACAGATGCATAAATATAAATATAAAAACATTTTAAAACGTGAACTTGGAGGTATGATATTTCTGCATCATCACTCATTTTTCACTCAACATTCAGGATTTTCCCACATCCACATTAATGGAGAAAACATATTATATATTATAATAAAAGTCACTCCAAAATGACACAATACAAATATTTACCATTMATTTCTATTGGGCGCAAACTCATCTGAAACACAACCAGAGTCACACGCTTGATGTATTCATTGAATATGGAACCAAATACTTCACTTTTTACTACGTTAATACACATATAAGTGAATTTGTCTCAATACTTTTGGTCCCCTAAAATGGGGGGACTGTGTACAAAAAGGGTGTAATTTGGGTCACTGTCCCAATACTTTTGGAGCTCACTGTACATCTAGAGAGAGAGAGAGAGAGGTGAGGAGGGGAGAGAGGATGAGGGGAGAGAGGTGAGGAGGAGAGAGAGAGAGAGGAGAGAAAGAAAYGAGAGTGAAGCTAGGAGAAGGAACTCTGCATGCCCCTCATGAACGCTCTACTTTCCTCTCAGTGAAAGCAGAAATCAATCTTGGACTGTTCCCTAAAGACCCGGCCATGAAGGAGCATTCTTTCGGCTTACTTCACGTTGGGACAAAAGACTCTTCAGGAGATACAGGCCTCCTTCGCTGCCGAGTCCCCTTTTCTCCTGTACAATGTGAGCCCATTCATTTTTCCACATCTCTCTTCATTTCTCTTTCTCTCCTCCCCTTCTCATTCTGGCTCATTGAATCTGTTCTACGTTCTTAAAGACTGCAGGGAGAATG
>NW_019944260.1:48755-51469 GCF_002910315.2 Salvelinus sp. IW2-2015 | reverse complement strand
CTGGAAGGGACTGGAGAGACGCTTCAAAGACGAAAGGGACAGAGAGAGAGGCACAGGAGTGGCACAGGGAACTGGGGAGGGGAGACGGAAGGGGACAAGCACGGAGAGGGGACAGGGAGGTTGAGGGAGAGAGAGGCACAGAGAGGGGACAGGGAACTTGGGAAGAGGGACGCAAGGGACAAGACACGGAGAGGGGGACAGGAGGTTGGAGAGGGGGACAGGAGAGAGAAGGCACAGAGAGGCACAGGGAACTTGGGGAGGGGGACGGAAGGACAAGACAGGAGAGGACGGTTGGAGACAGGGAGGTTGAGAGGGGAACAGGAGAGAGAGGCACAGAGAGGGACAGGGAACTTGGGGAGGGGACGGAACAGGGGACAAGACACAAGAGAGTGGACAGGAACTTGGGAGGGGGACGGAAAGAGGACCAAGCACAGAGAGGACAGGAGAGAGAGGGGACAGGGGAGAGCCACAAGAGGGGACAGGAAGAGACGAGGGCACAGAAGAGCGGGAACAGGGAACTTGGGAGGGCTGACAGAAGGACAAGCACATATGAGGGACAGGAGAGAGAGGCACAGATGGGGACAGGAACTTGGAGACGGGGACAAATGGGACAAGGCACGGAGAGGGGGACAGGGAGAGAGCACAGACCGAGGGGGATGAGAAGGACAAATCACAGAGAGTGGGGCAGGAGGTTGTGAGATGGACAGGAGAGAAGGCACAGAGAGGGACAGGGAGGATGGAGAGGGGGACAGGGAAGAGAGGCACGGAGAGGGGACGGAGAGGGGACGGAGAAAGGGGGACAAAGCATGGAGAGGGGACAGCGGTGGTGGAGAGGGCGTACAGGAGAGCAGCACAGAGCAGGGATGGAGAAGGGGGGAGAAGCGATGAGAGGGGAACAGGAGCGAGCCAAGAGAAGCACCCAGCATGGACAGGAGAGAGAGCCACAGAGACCGTAGTACCCGGAGCGTTCATTGCACACTACCCGGAGATGAACATGGTTGAAAAAGCAAGCAGAGTAGGGAGACAGGACCGGAGCGAGACGCAATGGCTGTAACTGGATTTCGATGGTTCCTCCGACCAGCGTATAACGAGACATATTGTAGACGTCCCTCCATTTGCATTTATGTTAGAGGTTAAAAAAAAGCGCAAGCGAGAAGAAGACGACGGGGACAGGGAGAGAGGGGCACGGCGAGAGGACAGGGAGGTTGATTATACACAGAAACTGTGACTGAGTTTGTCAGAAAGTGTATAGGTGATGTTGTTCCCACTGTGACTATTAAAACCTACCCAAACAAGGAAAACCGTGGATAGATGGCAGCATTCGCGCAAAACTGAAAGCGCAAACCACCGCATTTAACCATGGCAAGATGACTGGCAATATGGCCGAATACAAACAGTGTAGTTATTCCCTCCGTAAGGCAATCAAACAGCCAAAACATCAATACAGAGACAAAATGAAGTCGCAATTCAACGGCTCAGACATGAAATGTATATGGCAGGGTCTACAGACAATCACGGATTACAAAGGGAAAACCAGCCACGTCGCGGACACCGACGTCTTGCTCCCGGACAAGCTAAACACCTTCTTCGCCCGCTTTGAGGATAACACAGTGCCGCCGACGTGGCCCACTCCTAAGGACTGTGGGCTCTCAATCTCCCTGGCAGACGTGAGTAAGACATAGAAGTGTGTTAATCAGCGCAAGGCTGCCGGCCCAGACAGCATCCCAAGCCGCGTCCTCAGAGCATGCACAGACCAGCTGGCTGGCCTGATTAGCAACAATGACGAGACAGCCTACATGGAGGAGGTGAGGGCCCTGGCGCCTCTGCCTCAATGTCAACCAAATGAAGGAGCTGATCGTGGACTTCAGAAAACAGCAGAGGGAGCACCCCACTATCCACATAGACGGGACGCAGTGGAGAAGGTGGAAAGATTCAAGTTCCTCGGCGCACACATCACTGACAATCTGAAATAGCACCTATTCAACCGCAGGAGGCTGAAGAAATTCAGCTTGGCCCCTAGGACCCTCACAATCTTTTACAGATGCACCATTGAGAGCATCCTGTCGGGTTGTATCACCGTCTGGTACGGTAACGGCACCGCCCACAACCGCAGGGCTCTCCAGAGGGTGTTGCTGTCTACACCGGGGAATAGTTCATTGCCCCCAACCCAATATATATCCCATTTACAGTGTATTGCAGTGTATTACGGTGTATTGCATTGGGGGCAATGGAAGTGGTGGTGCGGTCTCCCCAACGCATCACCGGGGACACACTGCCYGCCCTCCAGGACACCTACAGCACCCGATGTCAAAGGAAGGCCAAAAAAGATCATCAAGGACAACAACCACCACGAGCCATGGCCTGTTCACCCAGCTATCATCCAGAAGGTGAGGTCAGAACAGGTGCATCAAAGCTGGGACTGAGAGTCTGAAAAACAGCTTCTATCTCAAGGCCATCAGAATGTTAAATAGCCATCACTAGCCGGCTACCACCCGGTTACTCAACCCTGCACCTTAGAGGCTGCTGCCCCATATACATAGACATGGAATCACTGGTCACTTTAATAATCCAGGTGTCACCCATCTTCCCCACTTATCCCCTGTGTATTTATACATGTGTTCTCTGTTTGTCTGTTGCCAGTTCGTCTTGTTTGTCAAGCCAAACAGCATTTTTGTATCAGCTCCTGATTTTCCCCAGTCTCTCTTTTCTCATCC
>NW_019944260.1:42534-43505 GCF_002910315.2 Salvelinus sp. IW2-2015 | reverse complement strand
AGTAATGTTTACATATTGCTTTACTCATTTCATTTGTATATACTGTATTCTATTCTACTGTATTTTAGTCAATGCCAATCCGGCATTGCTTAATCTAATATTKATATATTTCTTTATTCCATTCTTTTACTTTTAGACGTGTGTATTGTTGTGAATTATTAGATATTACTGCACTGTTGGAACACAAGCATTTCACTCCACCCACAATAATATCTGCAAAATGTGTATATGTGAGCAATACAATTTGATTTGATTTGGAGAGGGGTTTTTGCTTGCCTGAGGTAGAGTATCTCATGATAAGTTGTAGACCACACTATCTAACTAGAGAGCTTTCATCTGTATTTTTCACMACTGTCTATATACCACCACAGACCGATGCTGGCACTAAAACCGCACTCAATGAGCTGTATACCGCCATAAGCAAACAGGAACACGCTCATCCAGAGGCGTTCCTAGTAGCCGGGGACTTTAATGCAGGGAAACTTAAATCAGTTAAGCCTAATTTCTACCAGCATGTTAAATATGCAACCAGAGGGTAAAAAAAACTCTAGACCACCTTTACTCCACACACAGAGACACGTACAAAGCTCTCCCTTTGACCATAATTCTATCCTCCTGATTCCCGCTAACAAGCAAAAAATTTAAGCAGGACGCACCAGTGACTTGGTCTATAAAAACGTGGTCAGATGAAGCAGATGCTAAACTACAGGACTGTTTTGCTAGCACAGACTGGAAAATGTTTGGGATTCTTCCGATGGCATTGAGGAGTACACCACATCAGTCATTGGCTTGAATAATAAGTGAAGTCGATGACGTCGTCCCCTCAGTGACTGTACGTACATACCCCAACCAGAAGCCATGGATTACAGGCAACATTCGCACTAAGCTAAAGCGTAAAGCTGCCGCTTTCAAGGAGCGGGACTCTAACCCGATTCGTGGGGGCATAGTGGGATTTCTCATAAGCTTCTGTT
>NW_019944260.1:32308-41730 GCF_002910315.2 Salvelinus sp. IW2-2015 | reverse complement strand
TGTTTGAGGATCAGCGTGGCAGATGTTTTGTTACCTACCTACCACCTGGGGCGGCCCGTCAGGAAGTCCAGGATCCAGTTGCAGAGGGAGTGTTTAGTCCCAGGGTCCTTAGCTCAGTGATGAGCTTTGAGGGCACTATTGTGTTGAACGCTGAGCTGTAGTCAATAAATAGCTTTCTCACATAGGTGTTAATTCTGTCCAGGTGTGAAAGAGCATGGTGGAGTGCAATAGAGATTGCATCATCTGTGGATCTGTTTGGGCGGTATGCAAATTGGAGTGGGTCTAGGGTTTCTGGGAAAGTGTGTTTGATTTGAGCCCATGACCAGCCTTCAAAGCATTTCATGACTACAGACGTGCGGGTGCTACGCGGTCAGGTAGTCATTTAGGCAGGTTACCTTAGTGTTCTTGTGGCACTATGGTGGCCTGCTTGAAACATGTTGGTATTACAGACTCGGACAGGAGAGTTGCAAAACTTCCACCTAAATGAGCTAGCCCGACCGGTGGAAGCAAGGGGCCCCTCAGGGGTGCGTGCTCAGTCCCCTCCTGTACTCCCTGTTCAGTCATGACTGCATGGCCAGGCACGACTCCAACACCATCATTAAGTTTGCCGACACAACAGACACAACACCGACAACAATGAGACAGCCTATATTTTACTGCTGCTCTTTAATTACTTGTTGGATAATCAACTTTTATTTCTTATTCTTATCCGTATTTTTTTTTAAACTGCATTGTTGGTTAAGGGCTCGTAAGTAAGCATTTCACCGTAAGGTCTACCTGTTGTATTTGACAAATAAAATTTGATTTGATTTGAGAGAGGCTGGAGTTCTGGCTGGATGTTGGCAGTGGCTAGGAGAGGGGCCAGTATAAGGAGAAGAGGTGCATTCTGGGTAAAGGACAGAGTTAAGAGGAAAGAGCCCCCTTGCTGTTCTTAACACAGGAAGAAGAATATAAAGAGCTTTCTTTGTAACAGGTTTTACCCAAATCATTGGATAATCACTCTGCTTCGGAGCTCGATCGCAGAACCTTCCATGTAACTCAATTCAATACCGTATCCAGGAAGTATCGAGGAAGCTCTGCTTCGGAGCTCGATCAACATCTAAAGGTAATGTTCCGCAATACAGATTGACTCCAGCCTTATGTGTTAAATGTTATAGCTAATAAATAAATAAAAATGTACCTTTCCGGTGGATTTGGGCCCTTTCCATATGCAGAAGTAGCAGATGACCCAAGCCAGAGCCAGACACAGAGCCAGTTCCCAGCGTAGCTTGCCGACGTGTTCAATCCCACTGGAGATCTTGAGGACACGACGTCTGTTTGAGCAACAAACAAACAAAAAACATATCAGGAAAGACACACAATTAATAAAATATCTCTATAAAAGGTATCTTTAATGTTGTTTAACATTAGACATGACATCCTAAACCGTGGTTGGGATCAATTTGCATTTCAATGATGATTGCACCCCCAACACTGCCCAAGACATACTGACATATCATGACATATTTCATGTGCGTTATCAATTAGGTGATTAAGTGATTGTGTGTCTGTGTCTACAGTGAGAGAGAGAGAGGCCCGTAGAGATCTGGGTCCAACCCTGGTCATTGATCATCTATGTGTTCCCCCATCCAGAGCCCATACCCAGAGAACCCAGTACCCAGATAACCCAGAGAAACCAGGGCCCGGTACCCAGAGAACCCAGAGAACCCAGGGCCCAGTACCCAGGGAGCCCAGGAACCTTTACCCTGGGAACCCAGGCCCCATTACCCAGAGAACCCAGGTCCCAGTACCCAGAGAACCCAGGGCCCAGTACCCAGGGAATCCAGGGCCCAGTATCCAGAGAACCCAGGGCCCAGTACCCAGAGAACCCAGGGCCTAGTACCCAGAGAACCCAGGGCCCAGTACCCAGATAATCCAGAGAACCCAGGACCCAGTACCCAGAGAACACAGAGAACCCAGGGCCCAGTAGCCAGAGAACCCAGGGCCCAGTACCTAGGGAACCCAGGGCCCAGTACCCAGCGAACCCAGGGCCCAGTACCCAGAGAATCTATGGCCCAGTACCCAGAGAATCCAGGGCCCAGAATCCAGAGAACCCAGGGCCCAGTACCCAGAGAACCCATGGCCCAGTACCCAGAGAATCCAGGGCCCAGTATCCAGACAACCCAGGGCCCAGTACCCAGAGAACACAGAGAACCCAGGGCCCAGTACCCAGAGAACCCAAGGCCCAGTACCCAGAGAACCCATCGCCCAGGGCAGAACACTGTTGAAACCAGTTCTCGTTCTTTCACTACTCTTGGATTGGATGGCAGCTAATAAGTCTTCCAGTCCTGACTGGGTCCTGACTGGGTCCTGACTGGGGTCCTGACTGGGGTCCTGACTGGAGTCCTGACTGGGGTCCTGACTGGGGTCCTGACTGGGGTCCTGACTGGACTGGGGTCCTCCTGGGGTCCTGCCTGGGGTCCTGCCTGGGTCCTGACTGGAGTCCTGACTGGGGTCCTGACTGGGGTCCTGCCTGACCAAGAATCAAATGCCAGACCTGGCTCTAGCCCGGTCCCAGATCTGTTAAAGTGCTGTTTGGCATTGAACAATGACCTTTTTTTTTATTTTATTTATTTCACCTTTATTTAACCAGGTAGGCTAGTTGAGAACAAGTTCTCATTTGCAACTGCGACCTGGCCAAGATAAAGCATAGCAGTGTGAACAGACAACACAGAGTTACACATGGAGTAAACAATAAACAAGTCAATAACATGGTAGAAAAAAAAGAGAATCTATATACAATGTGTGCAAAAGGCATGAGGTAGGCAATAAATCGAATAATTACAATTTAGCAGATTAACACTGGAGTGATAAATCATCAGATGATCATGGTGCAAGAAGAGATACTGGTGGCAAAAGAGCAGAAAAGTAAATAAATAAAAGCAGTATGGGGGTGAGGTAGGTAAATTGGGTGGGTAGTTTACAGATGGACTATGTACAGCTGCAGCGATCGGTTAGCTGCTCGGATAGCAGATTTTTAAAGTTGTTGAGGAGATAAAAGTCTCCAACTTCAGAGATTTTTGCAATTCGTTCCAGTCGCAGGCAGCAAGAACTGGAAGGAAAGGCGTCCAAATGAGGTTTTGGCTTTAGGATGATCAGTGAGATACACCTGCTGGAGCGCGTGCTGCGGGGGTGGGGTAGCCATCGTGACCAGTGAACTGAGATAAGGCGGCACTTTACCTAGCATAGCCTTGTAGATGACCTGGAGCCAGTGGGTCTGACGACGAACATGTAGCGAGGGCCAGCCGACTAGGGCATACAGGTCGCAGTGGTGGGTCGTAAAGGTGCTTTAGTAACAAAACGAATGGCACTGTGATAAACTGCATCCAGTTTGCTGAGTAGAGTATTGGAAGCTATTTTGTAGATGACATCGCCGAAGTCGAGGATCGGTAGGATAGTCAGTTTTACTAGGGTAAGTTGGCGGCGTGAGTGAAGGAGGCTTTTGTTGCGGAATAGAAAGCCGATTCTTGATTTGATTTTGGATTGGAGATGTTTGATATGAGTCTGGAAGGAGAGTTTGCAGGTCTAGCCAGACACCTAGGTACTTATAGATGTCCACATATTCTAGGTCGGAACGCGCCAGGGTGGTGATGCTAGTCGGCGTGTCGTCACCTTAACAGTTGAACTAGAGCACACTGGTCCAGATCTGTTAAGTGCTGTTTGGCATGACAATGACCTTAACAGTTGACTAGACCCACGTCCCAGATCTGTTAAAGTGCTGTTGGATGACAATGACCTTAAGAGTTGAACTAGAGCCACACTGGTCCCAGATCTGTTAAAGTGCTTTGGCATGACAATGCCCTTAACAGTTGAACTAGGGCCATACTGGTCCCAGATCTGTTAAAGTGCTGTTTGGCATGACTGCGTCCCAGATCAGTTTGTGATCTATAGCCGAGTTGTCATGCATGTCAATGACCATAAGCGTTGGCAAAATCACATGCAGATTCAGGACCAGTCTGGCCTGGTTCCAGTCTTAAGGTTTGGGACCAGGCCAGAAAGACATCCACAGAGAAATACCAAGTGACTTCACTGTATTTCAATATTGGTTGCCAAGGAGTCCATGAACGGGACAATGCTGACCTCACAAAACTAGCAAACACTTCTGAAATGTAACACCACGATACTGTAAGTAGCATGAAACTAGTATACTGGTAGAATATGACATGACGGATACTGGTAATTGCACGAAACTAGTATACTGTAAAATTTGACATGACGATACTGTAAGTAGCATGAAACTAGTATACTGTAAAATGTGACATGACGATACTGTAATGTGCATGAAACTAGTTATACTGTAAAATTTGACATGACGACACTGTAAGTAGCATGAAACTAGTATACTGTAAAATGTGAATGACGATACTGTAATTAGCATGAAACTAGTATACTGTAAAATATGACATGACGATACTGTAATTGGCATGAAACTAGTATACTGTAAAATTTTCATGACGACACTGTAAGTAGCATGAATTATACTGTAAAAATGTGACATGACGATACTGTAATTAGCATGAAACTAGTATACTGTAAAATATGACATGACGATACTGTAATTAGCATGAAACTAGTATACTGCCACTTACACAACACTTAGTTGTTGTCAATTCTCCATGAACACCAGATTATAGTACAGATGCCATGTCGTCATTTGAGCCAGTTTCTCACAGCAGATAAATAAACCTGCAGCAACAGGAAATGTGAATTGTGGATTATAATTAATGGACATGTTTTATAGGGGTTGATACATTTTTCGTTAGGGCAAATCAAGTCTGAAATTCTAAAGTGGAAAATACAAACTATTGAATTCACTACAAGTTTGCATTTCCTGCTGCACAGGAAAATTCCTGCAACAACAGGATGATCAAATGAAGGTACTGCATCTGTAAAAGTGTAGGAAACTGGTTAGCCAGCCGATTCAAACTCCTACTCTGGCTCAATCTGGGAGAGCTACAGTAGTATAGGCTAACCTCTGAATAGGCTAACCTCTGAATTAGCTAACCATAGGATAGGCTAACCTCTGAATAGGCTAACTACAGGATAGGCTAACCTCTGAATAGGCTGAACCATAGGAGTAGGCTAACCTCTGAATAGGCTAAACTAGCTGATAGCGTCTTAACCTGTCTGATATTAAGCTAAACCAAAGTGATAGGCTACCTCTGTAATAGGCTAACACTAGGAATAGGGGCTAACCTCTGAATAGGACTTAACATAGATAGATCTAACCTCTGAAATAGGCTAACCAAGGATAGGTAACCTCTGATAGGCTAACCATTAGGATAGGCTAACCTCTGAATAGGCTAACCAAAGGATAGGCTAACCTCTGAATGAATACGCCAGGTAACCAAACAGGGTTTTGCTACGGTACGTTGACTCAACCTGCTCCTAGAGAGTAGATGACTATGAGCGTTCGCTAGTTGTTTGGCATCGCTCCTATAGTCGGGTCAACGATTGTCCAGGTTCAGAGAGATATCATATAGTAGCATTTCATATCCTTAATCAAATCAAATCAAATGTATTTATATAGCCCTTCGTACATCAGCTGATGTCACAAAGTGCTGTACAGAAACYCAGCCTAAAACCCCAAACAGCAAGCAATGCAGGTGTAGAAGCACGGTGGCTAGGAAAAACTCCCTAGAAAGGCCAAAACCTAGGAAGAAACCTAGAGAGGAACCAGGCTACGTGTGTCCCAAAACGCACCCTATTCCCTATATAAATGCACCACTTTTGATCAAGGCCCTATGGGTAGTGCACTATATAGGAAATAGTGTGACATTTGGGGTAGAGCCTCACAGTAATAAAGTAGCCTTGCCATCTCCTCTATGGCCGCCTGCCCTTTGGCAGCCAGACAGGAATCCTGTTCCCAACAACACAACATGCTGACACGAGCAGATTTGTCCCCCCATCATAACATCTCCGACTGTGTAGGAGCTCCACTGACGCTGGTAGACAGTGAGCAATTTAAAATGACTGACAAAATTATTGGGGGAAATGGTTAAGTATGTCAATTGTAGGCTATGGGACATTGTTGTCAGTGCTCTTGGATTGCACACTGAGTTTCCCCTCTGTTTTACCGGAATACTGTAGCCAACCCAACAGTACGCTGTCTACATATACGCTAATGTACTAGAGCCCAGGATTGGGGTCAATTCCATTTCAATTCCAGTCAATTCAAAAAGTAAACCAAATTCCAAATGTTACTAATTGAAAAGCATTGAAAATAATTGCAATTTGAAATTCATTGTACTTCCTGAATTGACTGGAATTTAAATGGAATTGACTTTAAATCTGCTGGAGTCACAGTCACAGTAGGCTGGCTACACTTACAGTAGCCACAGGGATACAGCTAGCTAGGTTACAATGGAGCCCGCTTCACCTGGAATAGCTAACGAACGTTTCCAGTGTTGTAGAAGCTGTGTTTACTACTCTCTTATGCGGGACAATATTGACATTCCGGAGTTCCAATGTTCCAGGTTCGGCGCAGATTGACATGAGGAATAGCTGGTGCCTGATCTACCCGTGCTTTCATCTCTGGGACTGCCTGTGTCTGGGACGGCTGTGCTGACTCCGAACTCCAGCAGCGGCTTCGAGTTCGGCTCCTTATCCCTCTCTCTGGATTTGATGGGGCACCGCCTGCTGTGGGAGGACTGGACCTATCGCCAGGAGCAGCAGGCCTACGCTATCCTGGCCAGTGAAAGGTTCAACAAATTGTGTGAGGGGTAGGAATGGGCAGATTTTTCCATCCCCCATCTCCAGCAGTTGTATTGGACAGTTCAACGGTGAGAAATGTCTCAGTCCCTGGAACTAAAACGTTATGCTATCCAGGAGCACGAGGACATCAATAAGCTGCTCCCAAACATTTTAAACCAGCATCAGGAAATTGAGTCTATCATAGTTCATGTGGGATTCAAGGACATCATGAAGGACAGCTCAGAACAGCTGAAGATGGATTTTACAGAACTGATTGGTTCTCTGCTTGACACCAACAAATGCCCCATAATATCTGGCCACCTGCCCTCCCTAAGTCATGGTATTGAACAGTTCAGCAGATGGTTAGGCCTCCATAACTGGCTACGAGACTAATGCAGCTCCGTGGGGTTAACATGTACTGTCAATTTGATACCTTATGGAATCAAGCTTGTTTATAAGGAGGATGGGATCCACCCAAATCATTTGTGTTCCTGGATCCTTTCACAGCATTATTGGGGTGGCAGGGTAGCCTAGTGGTTAGAGCGTTTGGACTAGTAAACCGAAAGGTTGCAAGTTCAAATCCCCGAGCTGACAAGGTACAAATCTGTCGTTCTGCCCCTGAACAGGTAGTTAACCCACTGAAAATAAGAATTTGTTCTTAACTGACTTGCCTAGTTAAGTAAAAAATAAATACAAATTATAGGCTGCGTTGAGACATTGACTTATCAATGACCCCAGTTAATCCCATGCCATGTAGCAGTGAGTCATCACAATGCTTCAGCAAATGTACTTTATCCCAGGGGGTTGTTGGAGACAATGAAGTTAACCTAATTTTGCCCCTCTAACTGCCCTGAATGCCTCTGCTCATCCACAGCTATTGTCTGGCATAATCATGTCCCTATGAACCGGTATACTTACACTGGGGCGGTGTGCCCTAGGAGGAAGTCCACTGTTATCACTGAGGCGGTGTGCCCTAGGAGGAAGACCACTGTTAGCACTGAGGCGGTGTGTCCTAGGAGGAAGTCCACTGTGTGCAGCTCACCCTGCATTAACATAAATAACATAAGCATGTCTACTTCTGATACGCTTCCCAGTAAAGCAATGAAAACAATAAAGCATCCCAGAAAAGTGTTAAAAGCAGCTCATCATGTTAACATATGTAGCTTAAGAAACAAGGTTCATGACATCAATACTTTGCTAGTAACAGATGACATTCATATGACTATCTCTGAAACTCACTTAGACAATACCGTTGATGATACAGTGGTAGCAATACATGGTTATAACATCTACAGTAAAGACAGACATGCTAAAGGTGGAGGTGTTGTGGTTTATATTCAGAACCACATTCCTGTAAAGCTTAGAGACAATCTAATGTTACATTCTGTTAAAGTAATATGGCTACAGGTTCATCTGCCTCACCTAAAGCCCATTCTGGTGGGAAGCTGCTATAGACCACCAAGTGCTAACAGTCAGTATCTGGATAACGTGTGAAATGCTTGATAATGTATGTGATATCAACAGAGAGTATAGTTAATCTATATAGTATAATATAGTATACTTCAGCAATATAGTATAGTATAGTTCAGCTATACAGTATAATACAGTTCAGCTATATAGTATAGTATAGTTCAGCTATATAATATAGTATAGTTCAGCTATACAGTATCATTATAAATTAAATTTGATCAATTTTTTATTTTATTTAACCTTTATTTAACTAGGCAAGTCAGTTTAGAACAAATTCTTATTCACAATGACGGCCTACACCGGCCAAACCCGCACGACGCCGGGCCAATTGTGCGCCGTCGTATGGGACTCCCGATCACGGCCGGTTGTGATACAGCCWGGATGCTGATACTATACAAACAGTATGTATATATTATAAAAACAATGTACTCACTCCCAGAACTCTACGACAGGTGAGGTGGCGTTGGGGTTGAAGGTGAAATTGGTGCCATTCCTCTGGAAATCCACACAGTTCTCTACAAGGACACAGAAACAGTGAACATATTCAGTATTGAACAACACGGAGGTAGATGGTTAGACTAGACTAGAATAGAATAAATGATTAAACTTTTTTTTTTTTAAACAAGTAGGACCCAGGTGAAGCAGGATGCATTATGGGTCTCACCTGAACAGGTGTGTTCTCACCTGTGTTCCAGTAGTGATCACACGAGGCCCAGGGTAGCTCCGTGGTGAAGCAGTTGAACAGGTAGAAGATAGCCCAGGACAGGATAACCACATAATACACATTCAAATGGGCCACGATCACCTGGGTCGCATATCCAATACCTGCAGAACATACAGAGAGATTACATAGGCATGAAACAGACAGAGATATTATATAGGCATGAAACAGACAGAGAGATTATATAGGCATGAACAGACAGAGAGATTACATAGGCATGAAACAGACAGAGAGATTATATAGGCATGAAACAGACAGAGAGATTACATAGGCATGAAACAGACAGAGAGATTATATAGGCATGAAACAGACAGAGAGATTATATAGGCATGAAACAGACAGAGAGATTATATAGGCATGAAACAGACAAAGAGATTATATAGGCATGAAACAGACAGAGAGATTATATAGGCATGAACACGACAGAGGAAGTAATAGGCATGAAACAGACAGAGAGATTATATAGGCATGAAACAGACAGAGAGATTATATAGGCATG
>NW_019944260.1:26995-32283 GCF_002910315.2 Salvelinus sp. IW2-2015 | reverse complement strand
AACGACAGACGAGATATAAATAGGCATGAAACAGACAGAGAGATTATCATAGGCATGAAAGACCGAGAGATTATATAGGCATGAACAGACAAGAGAGATTATATAGCATGAAACAGACAGAGATATTATATAAGGCATGAAAACAGACAGAGAGATTATAAGGCATGAAACAGAAGAGAGATTTATAGGATGCAACAGACAGAGAGTTATATAGGCATGAAACGAAGAGAGATTATATAGCTGAAACAGCAGAGAGATTATATAGGGTTTATGAAACAGACAGAGAGATTTATATAGGCAGAACAGGCCAGAGATTATATAGGCATGAAACAGACAGAGAGATTATATAGGCATGAACTAGACAGAAGAGATTTATCATAGGATGAAAAGACAGAGAGATTATATAGGTATGACAACGTTTGGCATGAAACAGACCAGAGAAGATTACATAGGCATGAAACAGACAGAGCAGATTTATATAAGATGAACAGACAGAGAGATTACATAGGCATGAAACAGACAGAGAGATTATATAGGCATGAAACAGACAGAGAGATTACATAGGCATGAAACAGACAGAGAGATTATATAGGCATGAAACAGACAGAGAGATTATATAGGCATGAAACAGACAGAGAGATTATATAGGCATGAAACAGACAAAGAGATTATATAGGCATGAAACAGACAGAGAGATTATATAGGCATGAACAGACAGAGAGAGTACATAGGCATGAAACAGACAGAGAGATTATATAGGCATGAAACAGACAGAGAGATTATATAGGCATGAAACAGACGAGAGATTTATAGGCATGAAACAGACAGAGAGATTATATAGGCATGAAAGACAGAGAGATTAATCAGGCTGAACAGACAGATCAATGACCATCTCAGTGGCCTTAGTGGCCTTGTGGCTAGAGTGTTCGCCCTAAAATCAAACAGACAGAGAGATTATATAGGCATGAAACAGACAGAGAGATTATATAGGCATGAAACAGACAGAGAGATTATATAGGCATGAAACAGACAGATCAATGACCATCTCAGTGGCCTTAGTGGCCTTGTGGCTAGAGTGTTCGCCCTAAAATCAGAAGATTGGGTGGTCGAGTCATTTAAAAAAATATAGTTTTATTTTTATTTAACCAGGCAAGTCAGTTAAGAACAAATTCTTATTTGCAATGAAGGCCTACACCAGACGACACTGGGCCAATTGTGTGCCGCCCTATGGGACTCCCAATCACGGCAGGTTGTGACACAGCCTGGATTTGAACCAGGGTGTCTGTAAAGACACCTCTAGCACTGAGCTGCAGTGCCTTAGACCGCTGCGCCACTCGCGAGCCAGATAGACTTAAACAGCTGCAAATTATCGAGACATTCAAAGTGTCAACTAACAAAAAAAACCGTAAACAATAGGCCTATAGCAAACGCATCATATATGGTGTACATTTTCCACGTGCAAATTGCACTTTTCTGATTGCGCTCAAAGCACGCCATTCCATAGAACAGGCTTTATTTATCAACTCTAATCAATGAGCCCTATCAGGCGTCTATGGCACCACAAAACATAAACAACAGAGTAGGCTAATGAATCCTTCGTTTTTGGAGTTATATTCAGGTGAAACAATTTGTGCTAATCTATACTTCCATATTTCCAAGTCAGATTCTTAAAGGTCAAGGGGTGGTATTAAAATGAATTGGAATCTCTGTTTAATCTGACAGACGTTGTTTTTTTTAAATGTAAAGATATAGCCTAATCCAGCTATGAAAACTCTTGAAAATGTATTTATCCTGCAATAGATTTCGTTCAATTGGTCATATTTATTTTTTGTCTTCTTCTAAATAACTCTTTAAATGGAAAATAATCTTGGCTACGGAAAGTATTGCCTCAACATACACATTTTGTTTTGTTACATCCGGAAATGAAAATGTGTTAAATTGAGAATTACCTGTCACTGATCTACACACAAATACCCCGTAATGTCAAAGTGGAATTTTATTAAATGTAGAATAAAAATAAAAAAAATTTAATGTAAAAGCTGAAATGTCTTGAGTCAATTAGTATTCAACCCCTTTGTTATGGTAAACCTAAATATGTTCAGGAGTAGAAATGTGCTTAACTAATGACATTATGAATTACATAGACTCCTTCTGTGTTCAATAATAGTGTTTAACATGATTTTTGAATGACTACCTCATCTCTGTACCCCAACACATACAATTATCTGTAAGGTCCCTCAATCGAGCAGTGAACTTCAAGCACAGATTCAACCATAAAGACCAGGGAGGTTGTTCAATGCCTCTCAAAGAAGGGCACCTATTTGTAGAAAAACAGATGTTTAAATATTAATTTGAGCATGGTTAAGTTATATATTAGGCTTTGGATGGTGTATCAATACACCCATCCCCTACAAAGATACAGGCGTCCTTCCTAACTCAGTTGCTGGAGAGGAAGGAAACCGCTCAGGGGTTTCACCATGAGGCCAATGGTGATTTTTAAAACAGTTACAGAGTTGAATGGTTCTGATAGGAGAAAACTGAGGATGGATCAACAACATTGTAGTTATTCCACAATACTAACCTATATGACAGAGTGAAAAGAAGGAAGCCTATACAAAATGTTATGTGTAGATGGGTGAGAGAGGAACATCTATTTTGAATTCAGACTGTAACACTTTCTGAAGGCACTGTATATCAAGCTGCCTAACACTACAGAAAATAGACTAGTGTCCTGTCCAGGGGGTGTACTGGTACATCAAGCTGTCTCACTACAGAAACAGGAGATAGACTAGTGTCCTGTCCAGGGGGTGTCCTGGTACATCAAGCTGTCTCACACTACAGAAACAGGAGATAGACTAGTGTCCTGTNCACACTACAGAAACAGGAGATAGACTAGTGTCCTGTTCAGGGGGTGTACTGGCACATCAAGCTGCCTAACACTACAGAAACAGGAGATAGACTAGTGTCCTGTTCAGGGGGTGTACTGGTACATCAAGCTGCCTCACTACAGAAACAGGAGATAGACTCCTATGAGCTGTTCAGAGAGAGAAAATACTCCGGAAGGTTTAAACAAACACAGACACACAGAACATACAGGTATGAAAATTCATTGGAAGAAAACACAGAGAAAATAAACCGGCATGGGATGGATAGGATATACACTGCTCAAAAAAATAAAGGGAACACTTAAACAACACAATGTAACTCCAAGAAGAAGTGTGATTGACTTGGAGTTACATTGTGTTGTTTAAGTGTTCCCTTTATTTTTTTGAGCAGTGTACATAAAGATGAATCTAAAACAATATTTGACTTCCTTTCTCACTATGTTGGATAAATAACATCAATCATCACTTTAATTAAAGACATAAGGTCATAAGATAGATAAACATGTACAGTAAGCACAATCACCATGGACTGGATAAGTACTTAGCTAATACTCAACTGTGATTGTAATCGAGAGGGTGATTGTTTATTTCGTTTTTATTATTATGAAGGGAATATTTACCCAATAGTTGACTTTAGTGTTAATAATATAACCAAAATATAATTATTTAATGACATTAATTAAAAAAAGCATCTTAGCCATTACTGACGTTTGGTCCAGCGACTATCAGCCCATTACATGATAGTTGGTTCCAGCGACTATCAAGCCCCAACATCTATAGCCATTACATGACAGTTGGTCGCAGCGACTATCAGCCCCAACATCTAAGCCATTACGTTGACAGTTGGTCCAGCGACTAATCAGCCCCAACATACTAAGCTCAGTACAGTGACAGTTGGTCCAGCGACTATCAGCCCAACATCTAAGCCATTACATGACAGTTGGTCCAGCTGACTATCAGCCAACATCTAAGCCATTAACGTGACAGTTGGTCCAGCGACTATCAGCCCAACATCTAAGCCATTACGTGACAGTTGGTCCCGACTATCAGCCAACATCTAAGCCATTACAGTGACAGTTGGTCCAGCGACTATCAGCCCAACATCTAAGCCATTACGGTGACAGATTGGTCCAGCGACTATCAGCCCAACATCTAAGCCATTACTGACAGTTGGTCCAGCGACTATCAGCCCAACATCTAAGCCATTACGTGAAGTTGGTCCAGCGACTATCAGCCAACATTAAGCCATTACGATGAACAGTTGGTCCAGCGACTATCAGCCCACATCTTAAGCCATTACATGACAGTTTGGTCGCGCAGCGACTATCAGCCCAACATCTAAGCCATTACTGACAGTTGGTCCAGCGACTATCAGCCGCAACATCTAAGCCATTACGTGACAGTTTGGTCCAGCGCGACTATCGAGCCCAACATCTAAGCCATTACGTGACAGCTGGTCCAGGCGACTATCAGCCCACATCTAAAGCCATTACATGACAGTTGGTCCAGCGACTATCAGCCCAACATCTAAGCCCATTACATGACAGTTTGGTCGCACGACTATCAGCCCAACATCTAAGCCATTACATGACAGTTGGTCCAGCGACTATCAGCCCAACATCTAAGCCATTACGTGAGCAGTTGGTCCCAGCGTACTATCAGAACATCTAAGCCAATTACATGCCAGAGTTGGTCCAGCGACTATCAGCCAACATCTAAGCCATTACGTGACCGTTGGTCAGCTTATATCAGCCCAACATCTAAGGCTATTACGCTGACAGTTGAGCCAGCGACTATCAGCCCGAATCAGCCAATCTAAGCCATTACATGACAGTTGGTCCAGCGACTATCAGCCCAACATCTAAGCCATTACGTGACAGTTGGTCCAGCGACTATCAGCCCAACATCTAAGCCATTACGTGACAGTGTGTCCGAGCGACTATCAGCAGAAAGACCAACATCTAAGCCATTAGATGACAGTTGGTCCAGCGACTATCAGCCCAAACATCTAAGCATTACATGACAGTTGGTCACGCGACTATCAGCCCAACATCTAAGCCATTACATGACAGTTGGTCCAGCGACTATCAGCCCAAATCTAAGCCATTACGTGACAGTTGTCCAGCGACTATCAGACCCAACATCTAAGCCATTACATGACAGTTGGTCCAGCGACTATCAGCCCAACATCTAAGCATTACATGACCAAGTTGGTCCAGCGACTATCAGCCCAACATCTAAGCCATTACGTGACAGTTGGTCCAGCGACTATCAGCCCAAATCTAAGCCATTACTGACAGTTGGTCCAGCGACTATCAGCCAACATATAAGCATTACATGACAGTTGGTCCAGCGACTATCAGCCCAACATCTAACCCATTACATGAATGCAGTTGGTCCAGC
>NW_019944260.1:20875-22142 GCF_002910315.2 Salvelinus sp. IW2-2015 | reverse complement strand
GATGTTGGGCTGATAGTCGCTGGACCAACTGTCATGTAATGGCTAAGATGTTGGGCTGATAGTCGCTGGACCAACTGTCATGTAATGGCTGATAGTCGCTGGACCAACTGTCACGTAATGGCTGATAGTCGCTGGACCAACTGTCACGTAATGGCTGATAGTCGCTGGACCCAGGATCCAGTCCCAGTCAGGCCGAACCTCCAAACGTGCTATAATACAGTAGAATATCTTACCTCCTCCATTCTTGTAACACAGGTAGGGGAAGCGCCACACGTTTCCCAGCCCTATGATCTCTCCGGCCACCGACAGGACAAACTCAATCTTGTTGTTCCAGTGGCCCCTCTCGTTGACCGGCTTCTTGTCATTGGCTGACTCGAAGTCCAGGGCGTCCTCTGGTTTGCCATTGATTACTGAGACTTTCTTCTCGCCTGTCATGGCGTTGCAACAGCCTGAAATGAAACAAATCGATTACACTCCTTCAATTAGATTTAACCTCTGGTTTAAGACTATACAGTGATATTTTGATTTTGAAGCATGTTGATGAAGAGGCAGCTGAGAGGCGGCCGGGTACAGGGTAGAATAAATGAGAGTAGAGTTAGAGTAGATTAGAGCAGAGTTAGAGTAGAGTAAAGGTAGAGTAGAGTAGAGTAGAGTAGAGTAGAGTTAGAGTAGAGTAGAGTAAATGTAGAGTAGAGTTAAAGTGGAGTAGAGTAAAGGTAGAGTAAAGGTAGAGTAGAGGTAGAGTAGAGTAAAGGTAGAGTAGATTAGAGTAGTTAGAGTAGAGTAAAGGTAGAGTAGAGTAGAATAGAGTTAGAGTAGAGTAAAGGTAGAGGTAGAGTAGAGTAAAGGTAGAGTAGAGTAAATGTAGAGTAGAGTAAAGGTAGAGTAGAGTAAATGTAGAGTAGAGTAGAGTTRGTGTAGAGTAAAGGTAGAGTAGAGTAGAGTAGTTAGAGTAGAGTAAAGGTAGAGTAGAGTAGAGTAGAATAGAGTTAGAGTAGAGTAGAGTTAGAGTAGAGTAAAGGTAGAGGTAGAGTAGAGTAAAAGTAGAGTAGAGTAGAGTTAGAGTAGAGTAGAGTACTCTTACTCCCTAAACTCTACTCTAACTCTACTCTAACTTCTACTCTACTCTACTCTACTAACTCTACTCTAACTCAAACTCTTAGCCTTCTACTCTATTCTACAACTACCTACTTTAACTTTTAACTCTATCTATAAACTTTCTTAACTCTAACTCTTCTCTAAAAACCCTCCTTCTTAACTCCTACTC
>NW_019944260.1:11377-20850 GCF_002910315.2 Salvelinus sp. IW2-2015 | reverse complement strand
ACTCTACTCTACTCTACTCTTCTACTCTACTCTACTCTACTCTACACTACACTAACTCTACTCTACTCAACTCTACTCTACTCTACACTAAAACTCTACTCTAACTTATGTCTACTCTAACTCTACTCTACTCTAACTCTACTCTACTCTACTCTACTCTTACTCTACTTCTACTTAACTCTACCTCTAACTCCCCTACTCTACTCTTACTCTACTTCTACTCTACACTACTCTAACTCTACTCTACTCTACACTAACTCTACTCTAACTTTACTCTACTCTACTCTACTCTACACTCCTCTACTCTAACTCTAAACTCTACTCTACTCTTACTCTACTCTACTCTACTAACTCTACTCTACCTCTACACTACACTAACTCTACTCACATTTACTCTACTCTACTCTACTCTACTCTACCACTAACTCTACTCTACACTACACTACTCTACTCTCTACTCATTTACTCATATCCTTACACTCAATACTATTAAAAAAACTCTACTCTACATTAACTCTACTCTACACTAACTCTACTCTAACTCTACACTTAACTCTACTCTACTCTAACTTCTACTCTACACTAACTCTACTCTACATTTGCTCTACTCTAACTCTACTCTACCTTTACTCTATTCTAACCTTTACTCTACACTAAACTCTACTCCACTCTACTCTACTCTATTCTATTCTACTCTACTCTACCTTTACTCTACTCTAACTCTACCTTACACTACTCTACATTTACTCTACTCAACTTACTCTACTCTACTCTAAACTCTACTCTACTCTACATTACTGTACCTCTACTCAACTCTACACAACTCTACTCCACTCTTACTCTACTCTATTCTACTTACATTTACTCTTAACTCTACTCTAACTCTACTCTACTCTAACTCTACTCTAACTTCTACTCTACTCTATTCTACTCTACTTTTACTCTACTTCTACCTTTACTCTAACTCTACTCTACTACTTTACCGTTTACTCTAACTCTACTTCTAACTCTACTCTACTCTACTCTACCTTTACTCTACTCTCTCTACCTTTACTCTACTCTAACTCTACTCTACTCTTACGTTTACTTACTCTAACTCTACTCTAACTCTACTTAACTCTACCTTACTCTACTCTACTCTACTCTACTCTTACTCTAACTCTATTACTCTACTCTACCTTTACTCTACTCTACTCTACCTTTACTCTACTCTACTCTACTCTACCTTTAATCTACTCTTACTCTATTTCTACTCTTTACCTTTACTCTACTCTAACTCTACTCTACTCTACCTTTACTCTACTCTACTCTACCTTTACTCTACTCTAACTACTCTACTCTACTCTACCTTTACTCTACCTCTACCTTTACTCTACTCTAACTCTACTCTACCTTTACTTTACTCTACTCTACTCTACCTTTCTCTAACTCTACTCTAACTCTACTCTAAACTTCTACTCTACTCTAAGAGTAGAGTTAGAGTAGAGTAGTGTAGAGTAGAGTAGAGTAGAGTAGAGTAGAGTAGAGTAGAGTTAGAGTAGAGTAGTGTAGAGTAGAGTTAGAGTAGAGTTAGAGTAGAGTAGAGTAGAGTTCCACCACTTTAGGATGACACTGGGTGACTGGGAGTCTTCGACTACAATCACAGGAAATTACACTAGAGATTAGTCTGACATGCAGTTACAATGTGGGGTCTCCATAACCTACAAGAACCTCAACTTAAGACCTGTTACAAAATTGGTATGATATAGTTTATAAACGGACATTGAAATAAAATAAAAAATAGAGCTGTTTCCCTCCAAATGCAACAATCTTCTCTCCAATTTGGAACAGCATGACACAATGAAATGTACGTGTGACAAAGTAATGAGCGCAAAACGACACAGCATCAACTCTTACAAGTGATTAAAAAATTAAAAAAAATATTCGTATCGACCCCGCATTTCCCCTTCGTCTAGTGGATGAAAGAAAGCATAAATTGAGAAAGAGGTGAAGTCTGAAGTCACACTACTCACCGATATACTGTAGGTTAAATAGTAAAGCGCTCCGTGGCTCTAGATTCTAAGAAGAGAACGGCGCGATAAAGAAGGAGAGACAAAAAGGAACTTCTGGTGGTTTCCGCCGTTAGTTGAATGTGGTTGTTTTTCTTTTGTCTCCGTCGATATAAAGGAAGATTCCGGTTAGCTGGTGGCGGTAGATGTCTCGTACCAGGCTCGCGCTGGATAGGATAACATGCAACTGCGCTGCCGGTGGATCATGCGCGCGATGTGATCTCCTAACGCCTCCCGTTGGACAGAAGCCACGAGGTAACCGTAACCACACAGCGCGGTGTTTCACACACCATTGTAAACTCACGCTACACAGCACAGGGGGAAAAAAGGGGACGACGGAGTCACGAAGACCAACGRAAAGATAACCAGGCTGAACAAAAAGAGGAAAAAGATAGCCTATAGCTCACCGACTCAGAGAATCAGAGAGTGTGAGGTTTTATTCTGGGTGTGTGGGTCTTTGTTGTTGTTGTCGTTGAGCCAGGCAAATAATCTATTCAAGACCTGGATAGATCTATAGAGGGTTTTTTGTTGTTGTTGAGAAATAACAAATTCTGCCATCATGTGCACTAGTAGACTGCATGTAAATTTGACATAACTGTATTGTGAATGTACTGTATAGAGTCATAAAAGCTTTTTGTGGTTCCAGTGCATCGTGTGTAATAAGTAACCTGTCAACCATCACAACTGCATGTTTCCCGTAACATGTGGTCTCTACAGTAGCAAAGTGACACATTGTCATAAACTTTTATTACATTTAATGTCCAGTTCTAGCTTTTAAAAACCGAATGAACACTTAAATAAAATGTTACTAGGTATTCTGATGACTTCAAAAATGTGTTTTTCCAAACAGGTGGATTAAACTTTTCTTTTTACAAAACTAGTTGAACAAAGTGGAAATAATCAATATTGTAAAGATCAATGACGTACAGGTAGAGACATGTCGCAGATATATCATAGTATTTAGCTCAAAACACAGTTATTTAGTAGTTATAAATAGTTTTTTTTTTTTTTACACAGTTATTATAGTTTTATAGTTATAAATAGTTTTATAAATAGTTTCGTTTTTTTACCTTGGTTCAGGGGTGTTGGGAAGGAACGTCGAACCTAAAGAGAGGATGAATAACCGTGTCAAGGGAATGATGAGAATTAAAGGAATTTACGGGGTACTGTTTTGCTGAATCCTAGCCACTCGATCACCGGGGAAATGTCAAGAGAAGGAAAGTCCAACCTAAAGAGCTAGAGACCATTGATTTATGAATTGTTGCCAGTGTTGTATCCTTTGTTGAGACAAAAGAGTGTGTCCTAAATGGCACCCTAATCCCTTTATAGTGCACTACTTTGGACCAGTGTCCATGAGGCTCTGGTCAAAAGGAGTGCACTATATAGGGAAGGGGCATTTGGGACACAGACAGAGGTTCAGGCAGCATACAAACAACACAAACAACCGACCTGTTGTGCCTCAGGGTTCGTCAAGGCAACACACAATTTTCCTTTAAAGGGGAATTTCTGCCAAGATATATAGTCATTACTATATTAACCAACATTATGTTTTTGTCATAAAACATCAACATTATCCAAACCACAAGCTGGAACGAGAGAATTTTCATTTCACTGGTAGAATTGGGAATTTTCGACTTCCTGTGTATTCGTCTGCTCATCGTGAAAAACAAAGCCTGGTTTTCATAGCAAATGCAGATACCCCGCTTGGTAGATGGGGCGTGCCCACAAAACTTGGTCTTTTCGTTCATGCAGATACCCACAAGGTAACTTGATGGCTTTGTTTACTTTAAACGACCAACACATAGTAATCTCAGAACATCTCTAGGCAGGGGGCCTCCCAAGCGGCTCAGCGGTCTAAGGCACTGCATCGCAGTGCTGGAGGCGTCACCACAGACCCGGGTTTGATCCCAGGCTGTCGCAGCCGGCTGCGACTGAGAGACCCATGCGGTGACGCAGAGTCGTCCGGGTTAGGGGAGGGTTTGGCCGGCCGGGATGTCCTTCTCCCATCGCGCTCTAGCGACTCCTTGTGGCGGGCCGGGAGCATGCRKGCTRACTTCCGGTTGCCAGTTGTACAGTGTTTCCCYCCGACACATTGCTGCGGCCGGCTTCCGGGTTAAGCGAGCGGTGTGTCAAGAAGAAGTGCAGCTTGACAGGGTCGTGTTTCAGAAGATGCACGGCTCTTGACCTTTACCTCTCCTGAGTCCGTACGGGAGTTGCAGAGACGAGACTTTAACTACCAATTTGGGAGAAAAAGTACAAAAAATAAATAAATAACATCTTTAAGTAAGATATTTTTGAAAACGTTTGTTTTTTCCACTAACGTTTGTCATCATTTGCATGTGTTCTATGTCTGATTTGATTCATTAGGATCCCTGTTAGCCACCGTTACTGGCAACATCTAGTCTTACTGAGGCGTTGTGTTGCTTTATTTGTTTTTTTAACATTTACATTACATTTAAGTCATTTAGCAGACGCTCTTATCCAGAGCGACTTACAAATTGGTGCATTCACCTTATGATATCCARTGGAACAACCACTTTACAATAGTGCATCTAACTCTTTTAAGGGGGAGGGGGGGGTTAGAAGGATTACTTTATCCTATCCTAGGTATTCCTTAAAGAGGTGGGGTTTCAGGTGTCTCCGGAAGGTGGTGATTGACTCCGCTGACCTGGCGTCGTGAGGGAGTTTGTTCCACCATTGGGGTGCCATGGCAGCGAACAGTTTTGACTGGGCTGAGCGGGAACTGTACTTCCTCAGWGGTAGGGAGGCGAGCAGGCCAGAGGTGGATGAACGCATTAACCAGGTTTGCTGTTCACTTACTGTATATGAGGTAGAAGGAAGTTCCATGCACTCATGGCTCTGTATAATACTGTACTTTTCCTTGAAATTTGTTCTGGACCTGGGGACTGTGAAACAGTGGAGGCTCCTCAGAGGAGGAAAGGGAGGACCATCCTCTTCAGTGAATTTCATAAACATTTCAATAGTGAAACATTTCAAAAGTGATCCTTTTTAAATTAAACTATACTAAATATACAAATTCAATTCCAAAATTAAGCAGAAGCAAGAGTTCGAGAGAGAGAGATCTATATTTGGCTGTATATATTTTTTGCTTTCACTTTCACTWAGCTGATTGCAGCTAGCTAGCTAGTTTAGCCTACTCAAACATACTCACCCAACTCAAACGGAGAGGGATGCTATGTTAGCTAGCTGGCTATGGCTATCCAACACTGGAACTCTTCCAAGTCAAGGTAAGCTTTTGTTTGTATTAATTTATTGCCCCCGGGGCCCTCCGGCAGAACTGCTAAACTGCTTTCTGACTGTACACTGTACTGCAGCTGGTTTGTCGGATTCCCATGCCTCGGCAGGTTCGACGGGTTCCCCTGCCTCAGCTGGCTCGACAGGCTCCCATCCCGGGGACACGGTACTGTCAGGTATGCTCTCTCTCCGGCGCTCTAGGTCGCCATGCTCCCGCACCTCAGCTGGATCAACAGGTTCCCGCACCTTAGCAGAGGTGACCGGGTCGCTCCTGATCCCCAGGATCGTTCCATCTTGGTCGTGTGTCCTGCGGCTGGAGCAGGCGCGTTGGACGGGGGGAATGTTACTGTCATGTGTGCTCCCTCTCCGGCCTCTAGGTCACCAGGGCTGCCTTATGCGTGCACCCTTTCACCATCGTTAGCGCCATTATGACACTACCCTGGACCTCCTCCCTCCTTGATTACGCTGCCTAATATGTCACTCCCTTTGGTTCCCTTCCCTATATATGTCCACTCCCTTTCGGTTCGCTTCTTATATTTGTCCCTCCCTTTTGGTTCTTCCTCGTATATATGTCATCCCCTTTGGTTCCTTCTCTATATATGTCACTCCCTTTTGGTCCTTTCTCTATATATGTCACTCCCTTTGGTTCCTTCTCTATATATGTCACTCCTTTGGTCCCTTCTCTTATATAGTCCTCCTTTGGTTCCTTCCCTAATATGGTCCTCCTCTTTGGTTCCATTCTCTTATATGTCACTCCCTTGGTTCCTTCCTATATATTCACTCCCCTTGGTTCCTTCCCTATATATGCCTCCCTTGTCCTTCCCTTATATGCATCCCTTTGGTTCCTTCCCTTTATATATGTTCAATCCCTTGGTTCCTTCTTCTATATATGTCCCTCCCTCTTGGTTCCTTCTCTATATATGTCACTCCCTTTGTTCCTTTCTCTATATATGTCACCTCCCTTTGGTTCCCTTCTATATATGTCACACCCTTTGGTTCCTTCCTATATACGTCACTCCCTTTGGTTCCTTCCTATATATGTCACTCCCTTTGGTTCCTTCCCTATATATGTCATCCCTTTGGTTTCCTTCCCTATAATATGTCACTCCCTTTGGTTCCTTCTCTATATAGTCACCCCTTGGTTTCCTTCTCTAGTATATGTCACTCCCTTTGGTTCCTTCCCTATATATGTCACTCCCTTTGGTTCCTTCCCTATATATGTCACTCCCTTTGGTTCCTTCCCTATATACGTCACTCCCTTTGGTTCCTTCCCCAGGCATTATTTTTTCTGTTTCATGTCTGTGTGTTGTTCGTGTTTCTTGTTTTGTATTATGTCCCGTTTATTTATTAAAACACTCACTCCCTGAACTTGCTTCCTGACTCTCAGTGTAACTCACGCTACAGAAGGTTTGGAAAAGGTTTTCTCACAGACAGCTGATGTGTTTGTGCGCTGAAGTCCACAAGTGAAGGGAAAAGCTGAGAGGAGGAGAACGCATAGATAGTAGCGAGAATGAATTATATATACAACGAGGAAAGCGATCATACTGTTTTTATATGGCTGCTATGATAGTGAACTGTTTGTGTGTGATCAGGAGTGTATTCATTACGCCGATTCTGTTGAAAAACGTTTCTTAAAACGGAAGCAAACATT
The DNA here is from genome assembly GCF_002910315.2 of Salvelinus sp. IW2-2015. Classification (NCBI taxonomy): domain Eukaryota; kingdom Metazoa; phylum Chordata; class Actinopteri; order Salmoniformes; family Salmonidae; genus Salvelinus; species Salvelinus sp. IW2-2015. The sequence goes on along the minus strand of NW_019944260.1, from coordinate 13,896 downwards.
ACCTGAATTTGTCCAATAAAAACTGTCATTTGAAACTGTTGGACGAATAATTACACCCTAGATCACCTAGATGCAAGGCGGTATTGAATGTGTCACTGTCTGTCACCTTGATTACTGAAAATTCTCTTGACCTGTACAGCAAAAATTAGAATATCATGTAGTAGCCTTAACCTATCGCCTGTTACATTGAGCTTAGTGAATGTAATACGAATGACAGTCATCCAATAAGCTGTAATAGAAATTAAAAAATTGAACAGCCTCCACAGTTGTGTTTGTCAGTGCTGTGTGTACGTTGACTATTCAAACCATTTGGAATTTCCCAACACATTAAAATGTTTCTTATAAAAAAAACAAGAGGTGACGCAGTCAGTCTTTCCTCAACTCTTACCCAATAGAGACTGGCATGCATTAATATTAGCCCTCAGAATAGCAAGTCTTCCCTCATTAATCGAGACAGGTGGGTGTCCTCATTAATCGAGACAGGTGGGTGTCCTCATTAATCGAGACAGGCGGGTGTCCACATTAATCGAGACAGGCGGGTGTCCACATTAATCGAGACAGGCGGGTGTCCACATTAATCGAGACAGGCGACCAGGCGCAAGGCTGCACTCGATTTAATTCTTGAACAGGCGGATGTCCACATTAATCGAGACAGGCGGGTGTCCACATTAATCGAGAACAGAGTTAATTTGAGTCAATACTAATATACCATTTTCAAGTCCTGTATTGCTGTAGAACTTATTGTCAAAAAACAACCTACGTAAATAAGCGAACAATAGTCATAGCTATCATAAGCCACCATATAAAAAACAGTATTGTGACGGCCTTTCCCGCTCTGTATAAATAGTAAATCAATGCCATTCTTCTCCGCTTAACTATATTCAAATACCTGCTCTAACCTTCCTCCCTTCTCATCAGTTAGTTATTTCCAAACATCAATCATCTTAAGCCAGTTGTACTCTTCAAAGCAAACGCATCAAAATAAGTTCCACACAACATCACAAGATTAGATCTCGGTCGAGTGAGAGCAGGTGTAAAATCATGTTTTTCTCAAACCTTTCATTGAACTCGACAAGCATAGAAAATGAGGTGTAAAACTTTGCATTGGACTTTTGACTGCGTGTGAGTCGGTTGGTAGTTCCATCACAAAACTTAATACAGATCACGGAGAGAGCATAGTTACTAATGCTCAGAGCGAGGCAATATTGTTGAATACATGTCGAGTGTTATGTTTTGAACTACATTGTTTACCCTTTTATAATAAGATATGATAATATAGACGAGGAATAAAACGTGCACTAGAACAACAATATTAAATATCACGTAACTCAAGCAAAAGCAAAGCCAAACTTTCTCAGGCAACAATTTAGCTAGGCACTGGGTAGTCCGAGTGGGGAACTGAAATGTGCTATTTTTGGCAGAGAGATTTGGAACGCTGTTTCTTATTGGACTCATATGGAACTCGCTTGATTAACTCATATCTGTACGTATGCCCTGCGAGCTATCTAACACATTAACCATCCAGAAGTGACAACAAAGCCTCTATCAGGAGCACTGCGCAAAAAAACTCCAACCACCACATAAAAAACAAGCTAGGAATATAGCTGCCAGTGGGTGGGGATATTTTTCAAACAGCTAGTTTACAACTAAAATGGTAGGAACTTCCTAATTATTCAAAATTTTCCGACAGTTTCTGGAGTGAAGTACAATTATTTTACCATAACTTCTACAGTGAGGAAATATACATAAAAAACACACAAAATCACGATTATTTTTGAACGCACTGGCCTTTAAAGTCAAGGGCAAAGAGTGCTGCAAAGTCTCTGTGAGCTTAATTAGTTGACAATGTCTATAAGAGCAGAGCTGACATTACGATGTAACATTCTCCATAATCGCATGCGGACTCAATGCATTAATTATAAGCGTGGCGTAATCTAACAGAGTGAGGGTCGAGATGCCGACGATTTACGAATGGTACAGTTGCACCTTTTATGGTGATGAGGAGATCAGAATAGGCCACATTAATCGAGACTGGAATTGACCAATGTCTTACATTATGGACAGTTATACTGAAGAGCTTAAAGAACAATTATCAGAAGTCACAAATTTTAAGTACCAGATCATTAACATTAATCAGAACCATAGATGGCACAGTGCAGTTACGGTTATACGGCAACCTGACTCAAGCACATGAGAACATGCCGACCAGATACCTACAGATCCTAGAGGGAGCAAGTATGTACTGCTACGTTGAAAACACACCACTAAGAAACTCATTCAGTCCGCGGTAGCGCTTAAGATTCTTGCTTACATTAAGACGATAGAATTTAAAGGCAATGTTCCTGTGTTTAGTGAGATGGCATTCAACGGTTAAACGCTGCCTGCATATGTCGGCTCAATCCGCGTAACTTACCTTAATTCTTATGGCTTGTGCCACATTTAATCGAGAGCGAGATGAAGATCCCGTTAACGGGATTGTCCGACTTGACAAACAAGCCCAGTGAACATATGACAAGTGG
>NW_019944260.1:0-8785 GCF_002910315.2 Salvelinus sp. IW2-2015 | reverse complement strand
TCCCTTTGAGTTCCTTCTCTATATATGTCACCTTGTTCGTCTCATTTGTCATCCCATCGGTCCTCTCTAATATATGTCCCATCCCATTTGGTTCCTTCTCCTAATATATGTCACCTACCCTTTGTTCCTACCTCTATATATGTCACTCCCTTTGGTTCCATTCCTATATATGCACTCCCTTTGGTTCCCTGTCCTATATGATGTCACTCCCTCTTGGTTCCTTCCCTATTATATATCTCCTCTCCTTCTTATTCCTCCTTGGTTTCCTTCCCTATAGTTGCTCCTCCCTTTGGTCCCTTTATTCCATCCCTTGGTTCTTCTCTAATATTACTTGGTTCACTTTCCCTTTGGGTTCTCGCCTTCCCATATATATGTCACTCCCTTGGTTCCTTCCCTATATATGTCACTCCCTTTGGCTCCTTCCCCCAGGCCATTATTGTTTCTGTTCCTGTCTGTGTGTTGTTCGTGTTTCATGTTTTGTATTATGTCCCGTTATATTTATTAAAACACTCACTCCCTGAACTTGCTTCCTGACTCTCTCAGTGTAACTCACGCTACAGAAGTTTGAAAAGGTTTCTCACAGACAGCTTGATGTGTTGTGCGCTGAAGTCCACAAGTGAAGGGAAAAGCTGAGAGGAGGAGAACGCATAGATAGTAGACGAGAATGAATTATATAACAAACGAGGAAAGCGATCATACTGTTTTTATATGGCTGCTATGATAGTGAAACTGTGTTGTGTGTGATAGCGGTGTATTCATTACGCCGATTCTGTTGAAAAACGTTTCTTAAAACGGAAGCCAAACAATTACCTGAACTTGTCCAATAAAAAACTGTCATTGAAACTGTGTGGAACGAATAAGTAACCCTAGATCACCTAGATGCAGGCGGTATTAATGTGTCACTGTCTGTCACCTTGATTACTGAAAATTCTCTTGACCTGTACAGGAAAAAATTAGAATATCATGTTAGATAGCCTTAACCTATCGCTGTTACATTGAGCTGGGTGAATGTAATACGAAATGACAGTCATCCAATAAGCTGTAAATAGAAATTAAAAAATTGAACAGCCTCCACAGTTGTGTTTGTCAGTGCTGTGTGTACGTTGACTATTTCAAACCATTTGGAATTTCCCAACACCATTAAAATGTTTCTTATAAAAAAACAAGAGGTGACCGCAGTCAGTCTTTCCTCAACTCTTACCCAATAGAGACTGGCATGCATTAATATTAGCCCTCAGAATAGCAAGTCTTCCTCATTAATCGAGACAGGGTGGGTCCTCATTAATCGAGGACAGGTGGTGTCCTCATTAAATCGAGACAGGCGGGTGTCCACATTAATCGAGACAGGCGGTGTCCATTAATCGAGACAGGCGGGTGTCCACATTAATCGAGACAGGCGGGTGTCCACATTAATCGAGACAGGCGGATGCCACATTAATCGAGACAGGCGGGTGTCCACATTAATCGAGACAGGGGATGTCCACATTAATCGAGACAGGTGGGTGTCCACATTAATCGAGACAGGCGGGTGTCCACATTAATCGAGGACAGGCGAGGTGTCCACATTAATCGAGACAGGCGGATGTCCACATTAATCGAGACAGGCGGGTGTCCACATTAATCGAGACAGCCGAGAGCGGGTGTCCACATTAATCGAGACAGGCGGCAGTGTCCACAATAATCGAGACAGGAGGTGTCCACATTTAATCGAGACAGGCGGGTGTCCACATTAATCGAGACAGGCGGGTGTCCCACATTAATCGAGACAGGAGGGTGTCCACCCCGAAGTGCCGCATGATGAGCAGACACCTGTCTCGATGAATGAGAGAAACTTGGAACAGATAAGAGCTGCGTACACACTGGACTCCTTCATGGAATACCTTAAGTATTTCTCAGTTCAAACGGAGCTCCTGCAAGTGGACATTTCATGAGAACTTCCTGTTTCCACGAATCTAAGACGAAGACGGTATCACTAAGGTTGGTTGATAATTATCTGTGCTACACCAACACTACCTATCTTGTAACTCACTGTAATGGATACCAAAAATAAATTGGGGTTAAATCACATGATCTGGTGTAACAATCTGTAGCTAAGAGAACTGGTGATCAGCAGATAATGAGAAGTAGGTCATGATTAAAGCAGAACATATAGTAGAAACATACAGTAATAAAATACATTATGATCAGTCTAGTAAAGTTCAGGGAATACTTGTACGGTGTTGTTATGATCATGGGGCGGCAGGTAGCCTCGTGGTTAGAGTTGACAAGGTAAAAATATGTCGTTCTACCCCTGAACAAGGCAGTTAACCCAGTGTTCCCCGGTAGGCTGACAGTTAACCCACTGTTCCCTGGTAAGGCTGACAGTTAACCCACTGTTCCTAGGCCGTCATTGAAAATAAGAATTTGTTCTTAACTGACTTGCCTAGTTAAATAAAGGTTAATTATTTTTATTTTTTTTAGATCAAACTGCCATTCAGCTCTTCGAGTCATCTTCTGCTTTGAAATCCAGCGTGTCCAATCCACCGAGAGGTATAGTTCACAGGATACAGTTCTGCTGCAATGACACACATAGGCAAATTAATTATGTTTCTCTCCATCTAGAATCCACTCCAGGAAGAAGCCCAGGTACCACAATGTATTTTTCTATAAGACTAAAAAAATATATATAAATTATACTCTTTTGTACAGTTTGAACGACAGCTGTTCTCTGCCAGCACAACATCAACATTAGGGTAGACTAATTGAACATGAAAAGGGATTACATTTWGGAAAATATCTAGCCTAATACAAAGACATATGGCATRACTCTCAACTTTTACACAGTGACCAGACCGTGCAGGTATGTAGGCAGACAGTATCTAACTGCAGCCATGTCTATCAGGCATTCTGAGGCAAATCTTTAGATATTTAAAACCAGTTTATCCGTTTTAGAGGTTTACAACAGTAAATTGTTGTATTATTGTTTCTCCTCACTGTTAGCTAGTAAATTTAGCTAGCTAGCTAGGTGGATAGCAAATAATAGTTATTTACATCTGTTTGGAATTGTATCTTGCGTCATGCCTACAATTCTGCGCGTTTGAAATACATTCACGGTTATGGTCATAACCGACGTCAACCCTTGTCAATTATGTTACATAGCTAGCTAGTAGTTACAGTTGCTGATGTTACACATGTTTGCTAACAAGTAACACATGTGAGGCGTGGCACATAACAAGTTAGCAGGCTAACTAGCTAGCCAACTCCAGTCATGTGCTCACATTTTCTGGTAAACTTAGCTTTAGGTGGCTGGTTGTAACGTTATAGCGATCGAGATACAATAGATCTCTGATTGTAAAACCTCTTCTATMTTTGGTCATAGATATGGCCACCTGTAGTTGTTTAGCTAACTTGGCTAGCTAGCTAGACTAGCTAGTTAATATAACCTACCTAGCTACCTAAGTTAGCAAACAGAAAAATAATTTGATTTCCCCCCACTCTAACACAGTAACGTTTGTATGTTAGCCAGTAATACACAATATGGATTTCATTAAATAAACTAAAGTTAGCCAGCTAGCTAGGTAGCTTGCAGGAAAAATGCCACAGTGTTAGTCATCTGACCTCTTGGTGCTAGCTGCTGTCATCGGCTGTAGCTGAGCTTCTAGCTAAATTAAATTCTTTGTTTCAAAATCCTCTCCGCTATATTCCGGTTGAAACATGTATGGTTGAATGTCACCATGTAGCAAATAAACTCCGCAAAAAAAGGAAACGTCCTCTCACTGTCAACTGCGTTTATTTTCAGCAAACTTAACATGTGTAAATATTTGTATGAACATAAAAAGATTCAACAACTGAGAACACAACTGAACAAGTTCCACAGACATGTGACTAACAGAAATGGAATAATGTGTCCCTGAACAAAAGGGGGGGGGTCAAATCAAAATAACAGTCAGTATCTGGTGTGGCCACCAGCTGCATTAAGTACTGCAGTGGCATCTCCTCCTCATGAACTGCAACAGATTTGCCAGTTCTTGCTGTGCAGATGTTACCCCCACTCTTCCACCAAGGCACCTGCAAGTTCCAGACATTTCTGGGGGGAATGGCCCTAGCCTCACCCGATCCAAAGTGCCAGACATCCTCAAATGGATTGAGATCCGGGCTCTTCGCTGGCCATGGCAAGAACACCTGACATTCCTGTCTTGGCAAGGAAATCACGTCACAGAACGAGCAGTATGGCTGGTGGAATTGTCATACTGGAAGGTCATGTCAGGAAGAGTCCTGCAGGAAGGGTACCACATGAGGGAGGAGGATGTCTTCCCTGTAACGCGCACAGCGTTGAGATTGCCTGCGATGACAACAAGCTCAGTCCCGATGATGCTGGCGAACACTGCCCATAACCATGATGGACCCTCCACCTCCAAATTTGATTCGGCTGCAGAGAACAGGGCTGGGTGTCACAACTCATTCCTTTGATGATAAACGCGACATTGCAATTTATTGCCATGGCCACATCTGCAGTCCTCATGTCTCCTTGCAGCATGGCCTAAGGCACGTTCACGGCAGATGAGCAGGGACCCTGGGCAATCTTTCTTTTGGTGTTTTTCAGAGTCAGTAGAAAGGCCTCTTTAGTGTCCAAAAGTTTTCCTTTACTGTTGACCTTAATTGCCTACTGTATGTAAGCTGTTAGTGTTTTAACGATCGTTCCACAGGTGCGTCTTCATTATTGTTTACGGTTCATTGAACGAGCATGGGAACGTGTTTTAAACCTTTACAATGAAGATCTGTGAAGTTATTTGGATTTTTATGAATTATCTTTGAAAGACACGGTCCTGAAAAAGGGACGTTTCTTTTTTTTTTTTTTGCTGAGTTTAGAACATCAGAAAATGCTCCGTCTCGAATTCTTATTGATGAAGCAAATCACTTTAAGCCACTGCGATCTGGTCCGGGTCCCTTTAACTGTATTGAATATCCTCCAATCAAAACACACGAGAAACGTGTCATAATGGCCAAGCTAACAGACCAACCAACATGCAGCACTGGGGTCAGTCATTGGTCGGAGCAGTGCTGTGCATAAAGAGTAGTGGTCACCAGAGAGCAGGGAAGTCACTGGTCTTTGAAAAGCAACACTGGCTGTCTGTTTCCCTTTATGTTGCTCTATTATAATATTCATTAGCATTTTTAGTCATTTATCAGACGCTCTTATCCAGAGAGACTTTACAGTTAGTGAGTCATGTTTAGCAGACGCTCTTATCCAGAGAGACTTACAGTTAGTGAGTCATGTTATCAGACGCTCTTATCCAGAGAGACTTACAGTTAGTGAGTCATTTATCAGACGCTCTTATCCAGAGAGACTTACAGTTAGTGAGTCATTTAGCAGAGGCTCTTATCCAGAGACTTACAGTTAGTGAGTCATTTATCAGACGCTCTTATCCAGAGAGACTTACAGTTAGTGAGTCATTTAGCAGACGCTCTTATCGAGAGACTTACAGTTAGTGAGTCATGTTTAGCAGAACGCTCTTAGATCCAGAGAGACGTACAGTTACATTCAGACTTACATTCAGCTGAGGTAGCTGAAACAACCAGTCACAGGAAGTGAAAATGTTCCTCTGTAAAGCAGCTATCTGAATAATGTGTGCTCCTAAGAAGTCGACAAATGTTAGTGCAACAAAGACAAGAACAACAGTAATGTTTTAGATGTTTTTACAGAACACTTCTCACTTCACTCTCTAAAGTATCTGTCTACCTACGTGTACTAGGAACATATTCCAACTGGGCGTAAACTGGTTGCATCAACGTTGCTTCAATGTCAYTTGTCAACGTATTGTGTGGTGGAATCTAAGTGGAAAATACATTGGATTTTTCTTTTTAAAAGACAACCRAAACACAATTCAATATCACTTTTGAAATACAATGAATAGCCTATTAAGTTGTCAAGAAGTTAACAGATTATATGTTGGATTCTGTTGGATTCTCCAACTCAACCAAATATAAACGTTCAAGAATGGGATTAAAGCCAGTGGCTCTGTCACGCCCTGGCCATAGAGAGGTTTTTATTCTCTATTTTGGTTAGGCCAGGGTGTGACTAGGGTGGGAATTCTAGTTTCTTTATTTCTATGTTGGTGTGGTTCCCAATCAGAGGCAGCTGTCTATCGTTGTCTCTGATTGGGGATCATATATAAGTTGTTCTTTTTCATTTGGGTTTTGTGGGTAGTTATTTTCTKTTTAGTGAACTGTTTTCGTTTTTTTTTCTCTTTGTTATTTTGTTCGAATGTTTTTTGATTAATAAAACATCATGAACACTTACCACCCTGCGTTGTGGTCCACTCCTTCATACGACGATCGTTACAGGCTCAGATGAAGCTATGCAAGCAGTAGACACTGTACCTTCCCTTTAAATGTTTATATTTGGTTGCATTGTCAACTAAACACAATTCAATATCACTTTTGTAATACAGTAAATAGCATAAAGTAAAACTCTTGCAAATTAATGTAATATTCAACCTTAAAATGTAAGTAATCCATGGTCACATTTTGAGGTTAGTTCCTGCCAAGGCCATGTCAGAAAGTCGCGTTGCGAGCTACATCTTACCGCGTGGGGTTTATTAAATAGGATCCCACACTTATATGTTGAATGCCTTGCACCATGGCTGGGCAGTCTAGCGGTGCGGGGTTCTACACTCGTGGGGGATTGAATTATGAGATCCTACCATTCAAGGTTACCTGCACACATCGCGCAGATCAGCTAGCGTCTTCACTAGGGGGGTAATCATGAAGAGATCCCAACTTAGTTCCTGGAAAAGAGACAAGCAAGCTACTAATACCATGAGGTGTGTTTATTATGGAAATCCCATTCATAGATCTCACTATGAGCCAAGGACAGCAAGCTTACTCTTCTCTGGGGTGTTAATTATGGATCCCCAATTGAGTTCTCACTATGGCTATAGTGAGCCAGAGCTACATTAACGAAGGGGAGTTTTATTATGGATCCCATAAGTCTCCTAAGACGGAAGGCACAGGCGTGCTTCTTTCACTCGGGTCCCCGCACAGGAACCAATGTAAAGTGTTGTAGATCATGACACGCCACGATGAATTTAGACACGCCAAACCACGATATACTATTATACGATTACAAAGACATATTTCATTCAACGACAGGCTCATTATCGGACATGACAACTACCTGGAAGTACATGTCACCTCAATGCATCTCGTATCATCCTGTAATGCTCTTCTATCATGTGATAACTTGCAATTAGAGGTTTAAATGTAACAAAGAGAGAAAGGCTAAATATTCAGCCATGTAGTATTTATTTTTAATGACTTATGTCTATGAGCATGTTATTTGCCCGCATAAAGGATAAGTATCTAACGAGAGAGGCTGTGAGAATATAATCATCGTCGCTAGAAGTGAGTAATCTAAACAGAGACTGGGAGATCGTTAGTCAAGCCTGAGGAGATCAAGTGAAAGCGCATGTCTTGGGCGGACTTTGGCGACCAGAACATCTCAAACACTAGCAGTATAATTACCGATGTCTTGTAGACTATTTCAAGCCCACGATATTAGCTATGTGTGGTGTCTGGACAACTAAGATTTCCACTCATCGCTAGGAGTTTTTAATTATCATAGTCTTTGAAGTATCTTCACATATTTATTCACCCACCAGATTAGTAATTGAAAATAGTAAACTGAGGCAACTAATGAAACACAACGCACGTAATGATACAGGAAGCTTAAGGGAGCACACATACTTTTTTCGACCTAAGAGGTACTACACAGTCTTGGAGCTTAATTTCACTACCCCCTGAGTCCATACAGTTGGGATAGGAAGATGTACCTCATTTGTGTCGAGCGGATGACTTAACTATCGCCTGTCGAGTATTTCTCGAGAGGGTATTAAACTACGTTCTCGTAAGAGACTTTTCCATAACTCCGCGAGAAGTATGAGCATGGCTCAACTAGTGTTCGACCACTATTTCCCATTAAGTTCAGAGTGTATTCTAGCTACAGAGATCTGGTTGATTCTGAGGCCACTCCCAGAATGGAGAGGAGGCTAACTGAGAACACATATTGTTCCAGGGCACATTCCTTGGTGACTCACTTATACCCACAGAAGCTATGGTATACAGTTCACTAGGTGAGGCACTTTATATAAGCTCACACAGAACGTTATGTAACACTTGTGCTGGGCGACATCTCACAGTGAATCCACTCTCTCACGGATGAGCTCAGCTCATGTCTTGGGTTAAACTGCAATATCTCGCCACTCCGAGATGAAGATTTGGACACGTGCGACTGTTACTTCCCTAGCATATGTATGTATCTCACCGTTCGTGGAGACTCGATAATAGTGCGCTCAATCTCAACGTCCAGCAGTGCTATGTGTGCGCAAGTCCTCGAGGACATCACTTCCCTCAGGAGCTCAAGCACAGTTGGACTATTTTCCCCCAGTGGGAGGTTGATTATAACCTAGATCAATACGTCCAGCTAGTCTCGCTCAACGACAGCGAAGTAACATTAGTAGCACGATTGACCTGGGTGCGATCGTTTTCCCTCCCGAGTGAATGAGTTAACTAGTCCTGAGAGTCGGCACCAAAAGTATATTCTCTAACCACGATTCGTGGAGAACCTCATTTACCCACACACAGTACCAGTCGTGAGGAGACGGTGGAAGTTGACAATAGTGGGAGCGTGATTTTTATTGCACCATATCGACGTTTAGATAAAATACTAAGAACAGTGCCATGGTATTCGCTCTCATCTAGTCAACGGAGCGCGCATGGGACTAGTATTAAATTACAGATCTTGGTC